>NW_026867935.1:1034375-1101525 GCF_020745735.1 Hemiscyllium ocellatum
ATATTTAATGTCCAACAGTGGTGACGGTTAGGACCAGACAGTTGGGGAGGCCAAAGCACTGAAATGTTTGGGGGGTGCGAGTGGGTGTCAGTGGATTTTGACCGTCAGAGAGTCGAGGGCTACAAAGAATTTGGGCATAAAAGAGTAATTGCGGCCGAGTACAGATCAGCCCTGACTTCCTGAATGGAAAGTGCAGGTCTGATGGGCATGTAGCCTGGTTTATTCCAGTAAACCCACATAGTCCAGTCACTTGGCGGCGTCTTTCATTTCCTGTGTTACTGACTTCAAGTAGCTGAATAGAATGATCCTGTTGCTGTGTAACTGGATACTGGTGGCTGCATGATCTGGTTACAGTTTTATAGGCCCGGGGGTTTATTGGCCTCCTCCTGTAATTGTATATCAGGCTCCAGGGGCTGAAAGGCCTCATTTTGTTCTGGTGTAATTGAAATCCATATTGACTTAATCTACCGCCTTGGAGAAAGTGAGCACGGCAGTTGCTGGAGATCAGTGTCGAAAAGTGTGGTACTGGAAAAAACACGGTGGGACAGGCAGCATCACAGGAGCAGGAGAATCGATGTATTGGACGTTCCTGATGAAGGGCCTATGTCCGAAAGATACATCTCTTGCCCCTCAAATGCTGCCTGACCTGCTGTGTTTTTACAATATCACGTGTTTCGACGTCTACTGCCGCACACAATTCAATCTTCCTGGTCACTTCATCCAATTACATTAAGAAAATTGTCAAGCACAAATTTTCTCGCACAAAGCCGCACTTACTATTCCTAATCAAAGCCTGTCTTTCTACATGCATGTACATCTTATCCCTCAGAACCTTCTCAAGTAACTTACCTACCACGGATGTTAAACCTACTGCTGTAGTTCCAAGGCTTTTTTTTGTGCAGTTCTCCTTGAATAAGGGCATGGCATTTGCTACCCTCCAGTCTTCCGGGACGTCCACTGTGGTCAGTGATGATCAACATTATAGTCCAAGGTCGCCGAAAATTCTTCTGGAGCCACTTGAGGTGTTCTTGGATATATCGGGGTAAGGACCATGAGATTTATCCACTTTCAAACATTCTAGTACGTCCAAATCTCCTCTACTATGACATGGATTGTCCCTAAGATATCACGACTAACTTCCTCAAGTTCTCAAGTCATCATGTCTTTCTCCACGGTAAACATAGAGTAGAAATATTCGTCGAGGATTTCACCCATCTCTTATAGTTCCACACATACTTCTCCACATTGGTCTTTGATGGGTCCTATTTTCTCTCCCAGTTATTGCTTTTTCTTTAATATATTTAAGTACCTTTTGGATTCATCCTAATCTTCTCAGCCGAGGCTTTTTCTTGCTCCCTTTTCACCCGACTGATGTCCTTCTTCAGTAAAATCCTGTATCTCTTATATACCTCCAGGGATTCCCTTGATCCCAGCGGCCTAAAACTGAGCCAAGCCCGAAGTTCGAACATGAACCTGTTGACCAGTTTTGTCCCTCTCCATAACTATATGAAAACTAATAGAACTATGGTTACTGGTCCCAAAGAGCTCCTCCACTATTAATTCAGTCACCTGTCCAGCCCTATTTCCTAAGAAAAGTTCGAGTTTTGCCCCTTCCCGAGTAGGACACTCTATATACTGCTTGAGGAAACGTTCCTGATGCATTTAACTGATTCTATGTCATCAAATCCCTTAATGCTCTGGCCGTTCCAGTCTGTATTAGAAAAATTAAAATCCCCTAGTATGATAACCCTATTGCTCTGCAGGTCTCCCCTCTCCCTGCATATTTGTTACTCTCATTCCTGTTGACTCTTTGGGGGCCTATATTACAACCCAACACCTCACCATTCCATTCCTATTTCTTAACTCCACCCACAAAGCCTCATTGGGTGATCCATCAGTTATTTTATCTCTGATTACTGCTGTGGTACCCCCTTCATCAGAAATGCAACTCCCCCTCCCCTCCTTCCACCATCTCTGTCTCACCTAAAGCACCTGTTCCTAGCACATTAAGCTGTCAGTCCTTTCCATCACTTAGCCATATTTCTGTAATGGCTATAATATCCCAGTCCCACCTACCTATCCACACCCTGAGTTCATCGGCCTTACCTGTCAGCCCTCGTGTATCGAAACAGATGCAATTTAATCCAAAAGGCACTACTTACTCTCTGTCGTTTTCCAGCCTAACCTTACTATTTCTGATTATTGTATCTCCTTCCACTTGCCTCCCTGCCCTTGAGGATATGACCACTTGCTAATCTAGTTTAAAACCCTCCCTTGTAACCCGAGCAAAACTGGCCGCCAGAGATATTGGAATCCCCTTCAGTGCAAGTCTCTGACGTTAATCTCCCTCTCTGGACATTATCACTGTCAAGGTATTTTTAAAGAATGATTCTCCAAGCTCTCTGTAGTTATGCTGCAGGACCTCATCCCTATTTCTACGGATATCATTTGTGCCAACGTGCATAATGATTTCTTCTGCTCACCCTCCCCTTGAGAATGTTCTGCAGCCAATTGGAGACATCCTGGACCCTAGCACCTGGGAGGTAACGCACCATCCTGGATTCCCGTTTGCGACCACAGAATCTTTGATCTGTCCCATTAACAATCGACCCTCTTAACTTTAACGCCCTGTTTACCTTTACACTTTTCCGCTGTGCCCAAGAGCCAGTGGTCGTAAAACCAACCTGGCAACTGTTGCTTTCCCCTGAACGGACATTGCGCCCAACAATCCAAAATGGTCTACTTGTTTTCGAGGGTAATAGCCACAGGGGATTCCTGCAATCCCTGCCTACTCCCTTTGTCATTCCTGGTGGTCGCCCATCTACTCTCTGCCTGGAACATGACAGGAAGCAAGGAACGCCTGTTAGATTAAATTGTGTTCATTTAAATACAACAGGACTGACATATAAGGCTAATGAACTCAGGACGATGAATGTTGGACGGAAATATTACAGTCATTAAAGAAACATAACTAGGGGCGTGTCTATGAATTTGTCAGTATCTCGGATGATCCTCAGTGCATCCTAGATTAGATTACCTACAGTGTGTAAACAGGCCCTTCGGTCCAACAAGTTCACACCTACCCACCGAAGAGCAGCCCACCCAGACCCACTCCCCTACACGCAACACTACGGGTAATTAAGCATGAAAATTCACCTAACCTGCACATCTTTGGGGACTGTGGGAGGAAACCGCAGCACCCAGAGGAAACCAATGCAGACACGGGGAGAATGTGCAAACTCCACGCAGACAGTTGCCCGAGGCGGGATTTGAACCTTGATCACTGGTGCCTGAGGTAGCTGTGCTAACCATGATCCACCTTGCCGCCCAGCGTCGCTCCCTAACACGGTCTCCCAGGAGCTGAAGCTGGGTGCAGTGCCCACACGTGTAGCCATCAGGGATGGTTGAATTCTCACTGAGCTACCACATCTCACAAGATGGAGCGTGCAACTGCCCTAAATGCCATCTCGACTGCTGTAACAATAAAGTTAAAAGGACTTTATTTGAGTTTACCTGTACATGTCGCTGAGCTGAGCTATCCGAATCCTCTCATGTCAAAGCTTTCCTGCTTACTCTGCTACCAACGGCATCTCTACTCCTCCAAATTTAATTTTGGTCAGGGAAGGAAGGAGACATGACAGTGATGTAGTGTTTAGGTCTTCAGCACTCCTTGACACCTGGGCCCATACTACCTGCTCCCCAGTGCAGGTCTGCTCTTGGCCTTGGAGGGTGTCTTGCTGACGTCTTTCTTCTGGTAGTGGTGATTGTGTCGATGCAAATCCTCACCCTAACAGGCAACCCGTGTTATCGCAGTCCTCTCGTACTTTCTGCCCATTTGTATTGCGTTTATGAATTCCTTGAATCCCTCGATTGCATTCCAAACTGTGTCTCACTCCATAGTTAGAGAGGTTGATGTTCTTGTGAATACAAGTTTGTTGGAAAAGAACACCATTAGACATAGCGGCAACAATATGTCTATCCGCTCACTGAGTCTGCTTTTCCTTGGATTAGGTTATATTATTTTGTTAATCCCCCATTCCACTTTCCTGTCATTTTCCGTAACGCTTGTATAAAAATCTGTCTGTCTCAGCCTTGAAGATATTTAGTGATCCAGCCTCTGCAGCCCTCCGAATTTTATACAATTGTTTCCCTCTCACTGATGTGAGACTTAGTGGTTTTTAATCTGGTGATTTACCCACTCCATCTTGCATAATATTCCAATTCTTCCTCAGCTCCTGTGTCAATTTGCTCAAGGGTCAAACGGTCACTCTCCCTGAATCCAGGAACTGCTTCTCCAAACTGAAGACCGATTCGGAGGGTGTGTGTTTAACATATTCTCTGGTTCTGTGAACAGGCTGTCCCCTTAGTCTCTAAAACTCCCATTCTTTCCCGCGTTATCCTCTTCCCCTTAATAAACCAAAAAAAAATGACTGTGGATTCTTGCTAATCTTACCCGTTAATGTTTTATCACCCTCTTTCTGCTCTTCCACTGATTGTTTAAGTTTAGCCCTCCACTTGCTATATTCTTTTAGGACCTTCATTGACCTGCTCACTTGGTACCAGATTTAAGCTTCTCTTTCCCTTTTCATCCTGTTCGGCATTTGTGTCGACATCTGATGTTCTCTGGGTTTGTTTTCCTAAATTTTATCTTTGGTGTAACATGCTGGACCGACACTGTCATCAATTCAATTTTAGTCAAATGATGCCCCCACCCACGCCCCACCTTGTTCTGCTACAGTTTCACCCAGAAATAACTGCACTTTGGCCAGATCCTGTCATTTGTTTCCATAAAATCTGTCTCCTCAATGCAAAAAGGTCTTATGTTTCTAACGTTTATGGGGTCTTTTCCTTCGCAAAGTCAAAATGTGTGATATCACATTCACTGGTCCTATAATGCTCTCCCACTTCCGCCTGGAACAGCTGACTGGCTTATTCCCAACAGTGAGGCCCAGCACTGCACGGCCCATTGTTTAAGCTGCTCTATGTTGATATAAGAAGCTCTCTGGAATAAATTTAAAAACATCTGCCCCTCTTAAAAATTTATCACTGACCGAATGATTGTTTGGAATTGAAATACCTGAATATAACTATCCTATTATTGTTTTACACACCTCAATAACTTGGTTTTATACCTGCTCCCGTACTGTCCTTTATCTGGGTGTCTATAATATATCCCTAGCAGTGTTTCTGTCATGGTTTTGATCCTGAGCTCGAACCACCAAGCCTCTTTAGAAGATCCTTTCAAGATATCGTCCCTTCTTACGCCAGTAACTAACTCCATAATTAATAAGGTAATACCACCTCCTCTTTTACCCTCTCTTCTGTCCTGACTCTTGTTCTGGTACCACAGAATATTGAGTTGTTAGCCCCGACCTCCCTCAAACACATCTCTGTAATAGCAAAAATGTCACACTTCCACATGTCACCTCGTTTCCTTATCATATCTGTCTGTCTGATAATTTTACCAGCATCAAGGTAAAGCAGATCCAAGCTGGAATATATCACCTGGAATACTCAGTACTTCGGGTTCTTCAGTCATTCACTGTTCGTTATCAACCTGTCCAATTCATGAACCAAAACTGTAACTCTGGGACTGAATGAATATTTGTTGAATTTGAAATTCCTTTTTAGTAAATGTGTTCATCAAATGCAACTTTCCAGAACTGAACAGTCAGCTCCAGATACAACGAGTTTCTGCTGATTAGTTCCCTGCTCAGTGTGCAGAGGGGACAGCCCTCAGTGATGGAGAAAGTGAGGACTGGTGATCAGAGTCGAAAATTGTGGCGCTGGAAAAGCACAGCAGTCAGGCTGCATCTGAGGAGCAGCAGAGTCGAAGCTTCCCATGTTTTCCATTCCATAATACACAGGATATTAGGAACCATACTTGCTCAGGAAGGCAGCACTGTACAGAGCCCTGAAATGGAAAGCTGTCAATCATTTGGTTGGACAGGGAGTAAAAAGTTGAGGTGAATACAGACTGTTTGAAGTACAAAGATAAGGATAGATAAATCCCTCAGCCAGACGGGAAACACTCTAGGTTACTACAGGAAGAGAGGGAAGAGATTTCTGTGCCTTTGTCGATGGTCTTTGCACCTTCACTCTCCATTGGAGTAGCGACGGTTGATTGGAGGGTGGTAAAAGTAGTCCCTTGTTCAGGCAAAGAAAGAGGGATTTTCCTGAGAATGACAGACAAGTCAGTCTTACATCAGTATTGGGCAAACTATTGGAGAGGATTCTTGAAAAACAAGGTTTGATTAGAAATAGTCAGCATGGATTTATATGGGGCAGGTCATACCTCACAACTCTTATTGGATTATTTGAGGATGGGATGAAGCACACTGAAGAAGGTAGAGCAGTGAATGCCGAGTGCATGGATTTTAACAAGGTGTTTGATAAACTTCCCCGTGGTAGTTTCATTCAGAATGTAAGGAGGCATGGTATACAGGGAGACCTATCTGCCTGGATACAGAATTGGCTAACCCATAGAATACAGAGGGCGGTGGTAAATGGGAAGTATTCAGTGTGGAACTAGGTGAGCAGTGGTGTTCCGTAAGGATCGGTTCTGGCACCTCTGCTGTTTGTGATTTTCATAAATGACGAGGATGACGAAGTGGAAGGGTAGGTTAGTAAGTTTGATGATGGTAACACAGGTTGGTGGAACTGTGGATAGGGCTGTTGTAGTTTGCAACAGGAACATTGACAGGATGCAATACCCAGCTGCGAAGTGGCAGATGGTGTTCAATATGGAAAATGGGATACGATTCATTATGGAAAATCGAATTTGAATGCAGAATACATGGTTAAAGGCAGGATTCTTCCATTGTGGAGGAACAAGGGAATCATATGGTTCATGACATAGCTCCCACAAAGTTGCTACCCAGGTTAATAAGGTTGTTAAGGATGTGTTTGATGTGTTCATTTGCCGAGGGATTGAGTTTAACAGCTGCGAGGTTATGCTGCTACTCTATGGAGCCCCTGGTGAGACCAACTTAGAATATTGTGATCTGCTCTGGTTGCCTCGTTATAGGAAAGACGTGGAAGCTTTGGTGAGGGTGCTGAGGAGATTTATCAAGATGTTGCCTGGACTGGAGGGCATGTCATACAAAGAAAATTTGAGGGAGCTAGGGTGTTTTTCTCATTGGAACGAAGAAGAATGGAACGTGACTTGACAGGGGTGTTCAAGATGATGAGAGACATCGATAGAGTGGATAGCCATTTACTTTCTGCCAGGGTGGAAATGACTCTCGACGGAGTATGATTTTAAGGTAATTGAAGGAAGGTTTAGGGGTGATGTCAGAGGTAGGTTCTTTCATAGAGGGGTGGGTGTGTAAAATGAACAGCCAGCAGTTGTAGTAAAGTCAACTATATTAGGGATATATAATTGGATAGGTACATGAATGATAGTATAATGAAAGGTATGTATGTTCGTTTGATCTTAGAGTAGGATCAAAGGTCGACAGAACGTCAAAGACTGAAGGGCCTGTACAGTGCTGCACTGTTCTGCACTGTTCTGTGTTACCAGTTTCACCCAGCTTGTGGATTGTCATCAGTTGTTGAATGTGTGAGGGAATGATGTGTGTGAGATCAGGAAGCTGTGGAGCGGTGTAAGGCCAAATCCTCCAGTTATGGTGTGCAGTTTTACAGTCACCTGAAAGCCAGTATAATATGTGTGGTAACTTAAACCAGACACAATCCGTCAAGTTCAGTTATTAATGTGATTTTTGGATTGCCGTTTGCTGCTGGTTACTTCACATACATTCTACTGTGTGACCCATGTAGTAATCTCTGACCATTCACCGAGATGTACAAATTTATTTTGATACTGGAGAATGTGAAGGTGACATTTATTGGATATGGATTTAGAGGTTTCTTTGTGAGGCACAAGACACTGCAATAGATTGTCAACTTGTTAACGTCTTCACCGGGGTGCAGGTGAATGGAATCTTGGAGGCAGGTCAGATTTCATCACCGTGGGTAACTTGTATGGTGTGATTCTGGCTCTCCGTGTCAACACGTCTGCTCTCTGGGCCAGGCTCTGACTGAAGATGAATTTTAAAACTTGGTTGCTGGTCAGCAATTAGTATTTAACCTGGACAACAATTGTACCTACACTGAGATCAGTTGGCGGGTCCTCCCCTGCCCAAGGTGGATTCCAAATTATTTGTTTTGAAGAAATGTTTGACTGACTGCCCCGAACCAGGTTAGAAACTCAATGTACAGATTTTGGAAAAGGCGACTGAGTCTCTGTGTATCTCAGGCAGCTGTGAGGTCCAAGAACACTGTAAATGATTTCAGATCTATTTGAAGCAATTTTCAGCGTAGCTCATTGCAAGGTGGTGAGTTTACTGAGCCGAACAATAGTCGGATGTTTGCTATATTCCATGAATTGGGCAAAAATAAGATGTGAACGATAATCATTCAACTGAACTAGAATCTGTTCAATCAATTCTGTTGATTCTATATTTATGGAACTAAAATATAAACTCCTGTCAAGATTTTCTAACACAGAAATAAAGTATGTACATTTTATTTTATCGAGGAAAGAACATACATCTTGTGGTAATCAGAATTAGACATTCAATGTCAGGATTCAAAGCAATGTTTTGCCACTCCAATATTTTTAAAGTGGTTGGTTTCTGAATGATAACATGTTCAGAATGAGCAAACGACTGAACATGCAAATAGAATTAGGGTTCTTATACATTTATATGTAAACAATCAGTTTAATTTCTCACTGAAATGTACGATCTTCAGCTATTTGCCAGCAATTTAAAAATTGCAATGATTCACCATGGACTGTGAACATTAAACTAAATAAATTATTTGCATTATCAAATTTTAGTGAGTAATAATTTGAAAACTTCCAATTTTTAGAATGAACGATGTTTAATATGAAACGTGGAGAGTAAAAAAAGCAACGAACATGATATTGTGTCAGTGAAAAGTCAAAGCTTTCCAAAGGGTTTTGTGACAAAGCAATGATATATTTGTTTTAGTAATGGGAATACAACATGTAAAATATTCATGTTCTGACTAGTAATTAGACTTCATAATGAAGCTGACCTTGCAATACTTGCATTTTAAATGCTTACGCTGCACCAAGTAATCAGATATTTGCGAGCATTTACACAGTGAAATAATTGGATACTGACTTTTATTTACAGCTGACACATGATAGAGTACAAAACTTTAAAGTACAGGAGGAACCCTTGGCCATTACGTATGCATCAGTTCCAAAAATATCTCCCAAGCACCTCCCATTTGCCAGCCCTCTCTCTGTTGCCCGTTAAATTCATAATTTCCAAACATATATCCAGTTCTCTTTTGAATCTTCATCCTCAACTTTCCCAGCCAGTCAATTCCAATTTGTAACAACTCTCTAAATAAAGACTTTTTTCTTATTTCACTTCTAGCCCTTTTACTGACAACCTTGAAATTAGAATTCCTTGATGCTATAATGCCTACTAATCGAGTATTCTTTTTCTACTCTGCAACGTTTTTCATACTTTTGAGCACCGCAATAAATTCACATCTTTGTCTGTTCTGCTCCAGGAACAATAAGCCTTGCAAGAACTTTAACAAACACTACAACGGAAAAACAAGCAGAAAACTAGTCTCCAGGATATATGAACATCAACTAGCTACAAAAGACATGATCCCAATACGAATACCTTACGTACTGATGAGGAAGTACGCCACTTTGACTAGGTCTGCATATCCATCCCAGGACAGGCCAAACAGAGACAAGCACAAGAATTCCTGGAAACATGGCATTCCAACCGGAACTCCATCAACAAACACATCAATTTTGACTCCACCTATCATCCTCTGAGAAAAAGGGCAGGAAATGACATCATGGACACCGGTAATTACATTACCAACTCAAGGAAACCGAAACATTTAAATAGAAAGTGGGAGATAATACCAGCACTTCATTGGAGGCTCATTTACTGAGTAGTCAATGGAACAAACTAGGAACTGCCATTAGCTATTGCTTCAGAATATATCTGAGTGTTCGTGGCTGCCACCACATAGAATCATTGAATGAAAATGCGAGCCTGCATCACCAAGTGCATATCCAAAGGCTTTTTTTTTAACGTTTGTGAGATTACCTGATCAATCACCCGCCTAGGAAATGCATTCCAGACACATGCTTTTAGGGGCAGAAATGCGGCTCAGTGGTTAGCACGCCTGTCTTAGAGCGCTGGGGACACAGGTTTGATTCCAGCTTTGGGTGACTGCCTGTATGGATTTTGCACATTCCTCCCATATCCGTGTGGGTTTCCTGTAGGTACTCCGATTTCCTCCCACAATCCAAAGATGTGCAGGATAAGTGAATTGGCCATGCTAAATTGCCCAAAGTGTTCAGAGACATGTAGGTTAGGTACATTAATCAGAGGTAAATATAGGAGGAATGGGTTTGGGTGGATTACTCTTTGGAGGATCAGTGTGGACTTTTTGGGCCGAAGGGCCTGTTTCCACACATAGGAACTTTATATTCTATGTCTGTGCCACCCTCTCAGTTCAATACAGACTCCAGAAATCCCCTCTCAATAGCTGCTGTCTGTTCATTCTCTCCACACCCTTTATTCTCTTGTACACCTGTACCATGTTCCCTCCTCAACCTTCCCTGCTTCAAAGAAAAAAGGAGCAAGTTTAGCCCTCGCTCTTCAAAGTTTGAGTTGTCACTTGTCTTGTTAATTCAGATGTGCATCCTCTCACATTTATCAGTGTTAAGCTTCATCGGCCATAAATCTGGATATTGAAATCATCTGTTTATATCGTCCTGTAGCCTAACCCTGTCCTCCTGACTGTGAAGCACCCAGCTAATCTTTGTGTCATCCCCAACATTAGTTATCATTCCACTTCCATCCATCTTCCACATTCTCACCATCATCATTTATGAATATCACAAACAAACCTTGATTTCCTTCCTGTTCTCCACATGTTGTTTACAAAGGAATAATTAAAAATTCCAGTCTCTTGTTGTTCTTATTTTGGGGAATTTACAGAGTGATGTAGTTAACACCTATTATGAGGGTGCTGAAAATACCATTTGCGACACAAAGTTAAATTCACCTTTTACACTCTGTCCCTCAGCATGTCTTATTCATAAAGCGTGTACCTAATTTAGGGAGAACTTCGGTTTGGCACCTTGCACTGGAACATTAGCCTGTTGTGTGGCGCTGTCCTTTGTAACAATAGTGAAAACTGAAGAAATTTTTCATCTGCAGGATGGACACTGATTCATTTCTTGAATCAGCTAATGTGATGAGGAAAAATATTCAATTAAATTCCATGTTATGGACAAACTGCAGGAGATCAAATCATATTTTTATGTCTACCTTGGATTGGAAGCAAATACATACTGTTAAAAAAAATTCAAAAATGTTGAGAAACAACACCGGGGGGAACACGTCACCTGCATTTGATGGAGATACAAAACTACAGAGTGAATGTACAATATGATAAAGCATCAAGTGATAGAAAAAGAAGTGCATCAAATTTTAATTTTCAATGGAATCCGATCCCAATTTTCCTGAACAGTGGTGGTTTTCACCCAACCTCACTTTTCCAAAAACAAGCTTTACCCAGTCACTCAAACTTCATTAGCCATTCTTCCGCCCGTTCCTACTCTTTTTTTACACTCCTAATTCCCTTGCACGACCCCTTCTGCTGCCACATACTCTTCCACTGATGATATCTCTTCACACCCTTCTTTGCCACTCCCACTGTAAGTTACACCAGTTCCCTAGTTACTCCCACTTCCACTGGCCATCTCTTACCCATTTTTGCTTTTCAACTGGGGTGATGGGAGCTCCTGGCTTCTGTGCTGCTATTGGTCATCAAAAATGATGAGATTGAGATGATCAATGCCCAATGTTTAATCGTGTATTTCTGTCATTGTCCAATGCACCGTGAATAGGGTGAGATATTTTCCCCATACAGAGTGGAACATTTTTTTCTGTCTCTCTGTCACAGTGCTTAACCAAGCAGCCTCATCCCAAATAGGAAATAACTCTCCTCAGAATCAGAAGTCCATGCATCTGTTTGTCCTTAAATGTTGCGAGGACAGTGACCACATTGTTCAATAAGCCGTGTTCTATCCTTTTTGCTCTTTAGTATTTTAACTTATTTTCCAATGTCAGTTGAGGTGAGATCAGAGTAACTCCCTTGCCATCAAAGTAGCATTTGATTCATGTAGCATCATTCCCCCTCAGCAAACTGTGGTTAATGGGAATCAGAGGAAATTCTGTGCTGGTAATTTCCTCAATGAACAATGACACCTTACCCAGAGCTATTGGGAATGACAAATAAACTCTGCCCTTGCTAGTGCCTTACAAAACCATGGATGGATTTGTTTTATTAATAACATCAAGATACATCAGTTTTCACAGTTTGGTCTAAAGTCTCAGAAAAGTAAGACTTTGCTGGTTGAGTGTCACCCAATGAAATCAGAGCATTACAATAAGGTAACGATTCAGATTATCTTCAATCATTTACTTTCTGAAGACTGGTCGTGCGGTGTCGTTGCCACTGAGATCAACATTTTCTCTGTCTAACAGCATCACATCGCATTGGCTCAAGGCTGCACCATTCCCCAATTCTACTTCATTCTCCAGCTCATTCGCCATGCTCACCAGATATACGAGGCACACAAGATGGAATAACTTAGAGATGCCTATGAGCCTCTGGAATCTGCCATACCACCATGCCCTGTGCTCTGACTCCATTCCCTCCCCCAAGCCCACCTCCTGTCGTGTATTCACCATCCCTCCTAACCTTCCACGCTCTAATGCTGAATGTTCTGTACTCAGCAAAGGTCTCAGTTTTATCCCTCTGCGCCCCACTTTAATGAATTTCAGGCACGACAGAATGTTGAACTCCTCTTCCACCATCTTTCCTCGGTGTCCATTTCTTTGGACAAGAGTCCACTCCCCATCCCATAGACGCTTCGCCCAGCTCCAACACTCTCCCTCCACCTGGATCCATTCCTCTGGCATTTACTTGAACTCAATATGTTCATTGATAACTTTCCATGTGAGTTTACTTGTCTTAAATTCTCTGTATTCCCCTCTCCCTATCCAACCTATCACCCTCTGAACAGACTGTACGCTGTATGCTTCGATCCAACCCTGACTGTGTTATTCAGCCTGTGCGGATATGGGTGGTGCTGCTGTAGTCTGGTGGACTCACCTCTACATTTCAGAGGCTGAGTGCCAGCTCTCAGATACCTCCACATGTCACCTGCTGATCCATAACTCTACCATGGCACATCAGGCTATTTTATTTACTAAATCTGACCACATTTCATCTGGAGATTCCCACTCACTGGCCCACACCTCCCACCCACCCCTACTCACCCCACCTAACAGTCCCGAAGCTGATGGCCCTCTGATAGCAGAGTTCGCTTTTATCTCCTCCTGAAAATCCACAAACTGAACTGCCCATGCAGACCCATTGCTTCAGCCTGCTCCTCCCATACAGAGGGGGTGTATGGATACATACGTGGTCCCAAGTTATACCTGTTTCTTCATGGGGTATGTAGGTCATTCTATTTTCAGTTCTATTCCAGCCCCCATCCATAACTCTTTCTCCAATATGTAGATATTATCATCGCTGTTGCTCCTCTTTCTTGTCCAGAATTGGAAAAGTTCGTTGTTTCCAATTTGCACCTCTCCCTCACATTCACCTCTCTACCTCTGACTCCTCCCTTCCTTTACTTGATATCTCTGCTTCTATTTCTGAGGATAGACCGGTCACTGATATCCAGTAATAACCGACCAACTCCCACAGCTACCTGGAGTATGCATCCTCACACCCTGTTTCCTGCAAAGGCTCCATTCCATTCTCTCAGTTCCTCCGTCTCCACCACATTGCTTCTGATGATGTCAACTTCAAAAATGTGGCCTCTGATATGTCCACCTTCTTCCTCACCGAGAACTCCCCAGCACTGTTATTGACAGGGATCTCAACCAGTTCCGACCCACCTCCTGCACTTCTACCCTCAGCATCTTTCTTCCCTGCTGCAACAGCGTTAGAGTTTCCCTTATCCTTACCTACCATCCCACCAGCATTCACATGCAGAAGATCATCAGTCTGCATTCTCCCACCTCCAGCAAGATGCCAACACCAGACACATATTTGCCTCCTCTCCCCTTTCCGCCTTCTGAAGTGACCATTTCCTCCAGGACACCCTGGTCCACTCGTTATTCACTGCCAACACCTCCCCACCCACCCCACACACACACACACACCACCTCCCCAGGCCCCACCACAGGTACACTTCACTTTCCCTGCCGAAGCTGTTACACTTTCCCATTTACCTCCTCCCTCGTCATTATCTAAGGTCCAAACATACCTTCCAGGTGAAGCAGCATCCTACCAACATTTCCCACAACCCGGTCTACTACGTTCGCTGCTCACATTGTGATCTGCTCTACAGTGGGGAAACTAAAGGTAGACTGGGTGACCACTTCACTGAATATCCAAGCTGTACCTCTGCAAAAGACCCTGAGTTTCCAGTTGCCTGCCAGTTTAATACCCCATCCTGTTCCCTGGCCAGTATCTCTGCGTCAGGCTTGCTGCAGTGTTCCAGGACATTTCAACGCAAGCTGGAAGAACAACACCTCATTTTCCGCGGGTGGACCCTGCAGACATTCACACTCAAAATAATGGTCAATAATTTTAGGGACTGAACTCCTCTATGCCCCCTACCCAGACACCAGGCCTAGTTCTCACGTGGCCTTCCATTACTCACCCCCTATTGTTAGCTACTAACAGTTTTCATGAACAGTTATTCAGCTTCTGCTGTATATTAATCAACATTTTCAGGGCTACCATCCGTTCTGAGGAAGGGCCACTGAATTAGAAACATTAATTTGATTTCCCATCACAGATGCTGCAGACCTTTTGCAGGAACTTGGGGTTTTGTTTCAACAATGTCTCACAATGTTTTTGTATCACAATGCAATACGTCATGGATTTTTGGAGCTCTGTCAAACACAGGAACTTTGTAATTTCTCATTTAATGCCCATAAACTAATATTCGAGATTCAACTGAGATAGCAACTTTACTTATATCGTTCAGATCAGTCAATTTGTCACAGTTCAGAAAGAAAAAGAAATCGATAGAGGGAAACTCAGCAGGTCTGGCACCCTCTGAGCAGGGATACGCAGAATTAACATTTGATTTCAATATGACTTTTCAGAACAGTGTCACATCATATTCGATATGTTAACTCTGTTTCTCTCTGCAGATACTTCCTCATCTGTTGCGTTCTACCATCATTTTCTGTTTGTATTTCATGTTTCCGTATCACTATATTTCATGTTTCTTGACAGGGCTACATGCTGAATTTGGTTATATATGGACAATGTAGTCCTTTCCTGTTCCTATTATAGTTGGTGTGTCTGGGACACCTCTGTTATGGCCGAAATCTGTTTCTTCTTTAAGATTCAAAGGAAAAAAGAATATTTTTTCTGATGACCCTGTAAATCTCAGGAACTCCACTTTGTTTAAAAAGACATTTTAGAGGCAGCTGAAATTTCATGAGATAATAGGAATAGATTATTTATGGTGGAGCACTCTGTGACCATGTTGAGCAAACTTGTCTACCCTGTCTCCAAAGGTTTTGATTACATATCACAGAATTACTTACAGCAAAAGTGGGGGGGAACTCAACCCATTGTCTCTTCCAGCTTGGAATGACTATCTCTACTGTTAGTCTCCTGTATGTCCCCATTGCCCTTCACATTTTGTTATGAGTGTCTGCTTTTTATTGTAAGTATCCTGCCAGATATGAACAATATGATAAATCTCAAACAAAAAGAAAACCAGAACTTAGAGGGCAAGGTCAGCAGGTCTGGCAGTATCTGTGAAGAGAAATCAAAGTAAACGTTTCAGGCCCGGTGACCCTACTCGATCTGTATTCCCAATGATTAAATGGTGTGTGTATAAAATATAGTTCACTTTATCACATTTAATATTATTCTTTTAGTTCACATTGTCATTCAGCATTGCATCACCCAAATGTTGGCTGTTTCCTTGTTATGCTTTAGATTTAATTCTGTCTGTCAGAAAGAGGGATGATGACTGGGGAATATCATTGTACTGCCCATGCAGTCTCCACAGGCACTGCTCCCATTCCGCCCTATCTCCCATCCAATATCATGTTCACTCGAACCTGACTCATTAATTCATAAGTCTAAATGAATACTTTCATTATAATTATCCCTTTTAGTTTTGGACAGATGCCAAAATGCGTTAAAAAATACGGTTTACATCAAATAAAACTGCATTTAGAAGTCTGTCAATTTATATAAATTAATTACTGAAGCATATTCCCTATGGAAGTTCAAAAGTTGCCTTATTAGAGCAGTGAGAGGAATATTCAGAGAAGTCCACACTTCCTGTCTATGTTCAGGGCGGTTGTGCCCAGTAACAGTCTGTTCGCTGGCGTTTGGTCCCGTGGAGGAGAGATCGGCACAATCACAACATCCTGATTGTGATTGTTTTGGTGGGGGGGCGGGGGGGGGTGGAAGGATTTTTGGAGAGATGGTTACAACATAGTAAACGGACAACAGAGCAGAATCATGTAGCCTACGAAAAGAAAATATTCTTATTCTCCCTCACAACTGACTTCACTAGAGCAATTGATGATGGGAGATGTGACCAATAGTCAGAAATGTCAACATGTAGTCCAGTCCAGATATAATGTGAACTGACTGTGCTGTATTGAAAGCTGGGACTGTTTGCTCTGACCGTGATTGATGTCAGTCTCGGTGCAATGTAACTGTGTCACTGGAGGGTTTCTCTCTCCTATTAGTAAGCGCTTCATTCAGTGCGCTAACCCACTGTACTAACAGATGCGTCAGCTCCAACAGTAACAGAGATCAACAGCTGCATGGATCTTAATCTGAGAATAGCGGACTGGAACATTGCAACAATGGAGAGGAGGTTTTCCTTGAGTCTTTTCAAGATTTCCCCTCTTGGGGATTTCTACCATATCGGATATCAGCAGTGCTGATGGCTGTTCTGGGCGGGGTGAAGGGTGTGCTACTAACCTATTCTCGCTATTGTTGGCGTTCTCTACCTCTGTCCATTCATTAATCCCATAAACAAGTTTGAACTTCATTGCAATTTCTGTTATCTATATTTGTCAGAGGAATAAACTATTGCCTTCAGTTTCAATTCAGTTTCCATTCATTATCCATGAATTGAAGACCCCTCCCTCACAAACATCTGCGAACAAAGCTGTGCACAACCACGAGATCCCTTTTTGCCTTGAACTGACTTATGTCTCGTGTTCTCTCTGTCACCAAACCTGTCCACTCCCAGCTCCTCATATCCACAATCTTCATCTCTGTGTCAGTGCTGTTGCTGAGCAAACCATTGGCTGTACGTTGCTAAAATTCAGACTAAAGATTTCAAGCTCTCTTCTGACCACTTTCCCAATTACAAATATCTCAATCACAAACTTGCTCTTGTCGCGTTACTTCATGGTTAGGACAATGCATGAATGTAGGAATGTCGCTGGACGTAATTCAGAGCAAAATTTATTGAACGAAAGATAATGCTTCAAATGATTTGTTTCAAGTCCACTACAGCTGATGACAGAACTGAAATAAAAATGATAAGAATTGGAATAAAACTGAATTTCACGAAAACCAAATATAAAAGCAACATTTTGTCTGAAAACCTTCATCTTTCACTGATCACCTTCGGTAAAGAAATCTAGTGTTATTACCCAGTCTGGGTTAATTGTGACTTGAGATCCATGGCAATCTGCTTAACTTTATATTGGCTTGTGGAATGGCCTCAGAGTCAGGGCAATGAGTGATTGTCCCAAATGCTGCCCTTGGCAGAGATACCAACATCCCACGAATTAATAAAATTGAAGGTGAAATCAAATAAAGGATGATGCTCTAAATCTGAAATTATAGAAAGAAATGCAAAGAAACGAACAGAAAGTGCTGGGGAACGTTCCTGAACTGAAAGCAGCTGGAAAGGAGTGTGATTAATACCGTTGACAGGGAAGTCTGCTTTGAAGGGAAGGAGGGATCAATAGAGAAAGAGAGATATAGAAGAAAAACAGCAAACAAAGAGAGTGATGATCAGCTGGGCTGGAGATTTAATGTGAGATTCACCTCATCTATTTTTCGGCTTTCCCATCTTCCTGAATATCATGCCCTTGTAAATACAGGTATCCCCTACTTTTCCAAAGTTCGCTTTTCGCCACTTCCCTTTCCGACTGACTTACATTATGACATTGTTTCGCTAACCAAAAATAAATCCGAACAGGATTTTCACTTTTACGAAGAAAGCCGAAATTTTTCCCAGATAAATTAGTCCTACTGCACTTTACACCATATCAGCTTGAAAACGGTTTCGTAGGAACACTCAACTTACAAATACTGAGGGAAACCTGTATATATCTAAGATCATGTTTAAAGCGATTTGATTCCCTCTGTCTGTCCTCCCTAAGTGTGGTCATCTTCGTATATTCATTAATTACATAGGGTCTCTCTGACTGGGGCAGCATGAGTTCATTTTTCCAGTTGCCCTTGAGAAGACCTTGAGCCCCTGCAGTCCACGTGTTTGATCAGATTTGGTTTCGTTTATTTTCGTCAAATGTACAATGGAAAGGTTTGTTTTTATTGTAATGCAGGCACATGACTCTAAACAAGAAAACAGAGATCACAGGGTCCTTGGACAGAGTAGGGCATACAATGGTTACAGCTTCACAGGAGGTGTGCAAAGTAAGATCGACATTAGCAAGATTAATATTATTTAAAAAGTGAGACATGTCAATTTGTCAGTCTAATAATGGTAGGGAAGGAAGTGTTCCTGAGCATGCTGGTCCATGTTTTCAAACTTCTGTGTCTCCTCCCTGTTGGAAGAGTTTGTAGGATATCATTCCTGTTTTGGGGGAGATCTTTGATGTTGCCAGCCTTTCTGCGACAATGACAAGTACAAATGGGCGAAAGATTGTCTTCCGTGATGGTTTGGACTGTGCACAAAACCGTCTGTAGTTTCTTATGGTCCTAGGCAGAGCAGTTACCATGTCAGGTCATTATGCACCCGAACAGAATGCTTTGAGTTGCCGGTATGCAGAGCACTGTGAGCCGAGCGGTTTCAAAATAGTTAGATGCAATAATTGGCTGTTAAATGGATACCCACGTTCTGGTTGCTGTTTTGACAACAATTGAAATTTAACTGATAATTTTAAATTATGTCCTCCATACCAAAACTTTGTTGAATGCATGGTATTGCCAACATCGAACCAATGAACCATTCACCTGCTTCAAACGAATATAGAAGCCATCACCATCACAACGAAGGACAAAGAAACAGAAACAAAGGGAAGGAGGGAGAACGCAGCGAGCGAAACAGATGGACAGTCAGTCAAAGAGAGAAAGGAAACAAAACAAGGAAACAAACAGTTGCATGTGCAGGGAGAAGGGAAGATAATACGTTCAGGGAAAGAAACAGAAGACAGGAAAAGGAAAACACAGGGAAATAGGCAGTGTGAGAGAAACAGTGAGAGACAAAGTTCACTGGGGATAGTGTCAAGGGGAACTGGGGGAATGGGAGGACCTGGGGGTGAGGACCGGAGAAACCTGATCGTGAGCACTGGAGGGAGCTGGGGGTAGGGAGATGAGGATTTATTTTGTCCTGTGCCAAAATATCCAGGAAGATCAAGGTAAGCATGGATGTCCTGAACGATGGCTGTAAAACATGTCTGAGAGGCATATAGGTTACGCTGCACAGGGCGTGCGCTAGGCGAGGTCAATATGAACAAAATCAGCATTATCTGAGATTAGAGAGCCCATTCATCAGGCTAATAACAGCCAGGAAGAAGCTGTTCCTGAACTTGCTGCTCTGTGTGTTCAAGCGTCTGTATCTTTTAGCCTGATGGAAGAGGTTGTGGGAGATCTTTACAGGCATATGATGTGTCTTTGTAATGTTAGAACAAAGAACATTGCAGTACAGGAACAGGCCATTCGGCGGTCCAAGCCTGCGACGATCCAAATCCTCCATCTCAACCTAAAGGTCTGTATCCCTATGCTCCCTGCCCATTCATGTATATTTCTCGAAACATCTTAAATGGAGCACCACTGGTCACAGTTCTCCATTTTGAGAAACTACCTTCCCCAATTACGCTCTGTCCCCTCTTGCCAATTAAATTCTTTATCCATGTAGCTAGCACACCCTGGACACCATGTGACTTCACTTTCTCCATTACCCGACCATGGGAAATCTTATCAAACGTCTTTCTGACGTCCATGTACATGACATCTACAGCCCCTCCCTCATCAATCAACTTTGTCACTTCCTCAAATAATTCTATTAAGTTGGTAAGACATGACCTTCCCTGCACTAAATCATGTTGCCTATCACTGATAAGACCATTTTCATTCAAATGAGAATAGAACCTATCCCTCAGTATCTTCTTTCGCAGCTTCCCTACCCCAGACGTCAGGCTCACCGGTCTATAATTAACGGGATTATTCATGCTACCCTTCTTAAACAAGGAGATTAGAAACTTTCCAGTCCTCTGGGACCTCAGTTGTGTTCAAGGATGTTACAAAGATATCTGTTAAGGCCCTAGTTATTTCCTCTCTCTCTTCCCTCAGTAATCTTGGACAGATGTTGGCAGCCTTTCTACGGCAACGAGCCGTGTAAATCGAGTCAATGGTTGAGAGATTGGAGTCCATCATAGTCTGCGCTGTGAACACAATCTTCTGTAATTTCTGACGGACTTGGGCAGAGTGTTGCCGTACCAGGCCATTATGCACCCGGACAGTATGTTCACAATAGTGCATCTGTAGAAGTAGTGCATGCTAAATATCCTGAGCCAAGTGAGGAAGGAGAGACGTTTTTGAAACATCTTGACTGTCACACCTATGTGAGAAGTCCGGGTAGGTTGCCAGTTATCATCACTCCGAGGGACTTGACGCTCTGCACTGTCTCGACCGTTGATGTAGATAGTGGCTTGTTCCCCTCCTTTCATTCTAAAGTCAATGATCAGTTCTTTACTTTTGCCGAATTTGAGAGGGAGGTTATTATCATTCCACCATGCCACCAAACCCACTATCTTCTTTCTGTGTTCAGACTCATCGTTGTTTGATATCTCTCCTGCTTTGGTGATGTCATCAGCAAACTTATAGTTGGCATTGCTTGGAATTTGGCAACACCTCCACGTGTGTACCGGAGTACAGTAGGGGGCTGAGGACACAGCCATGTGTGTACCGGAGTACAGTAGGGGTCTGAGGACAGAGCCGTGTGTGTACAGGGAGTACAATAGGGGCTGAGGACACAGCAATGTGTGTACAGGGAGTACAGTAGGGGACTGAGGACACAGCCCTGTGTGTGTACAGGGAGTACAGTAGCGAGCTGAGGGACAGGCCGTGTGTGTACAGGGGTACAGTAGGGGCTGAGGACACAGCTGTGTGTGTACAGGGAGTACAGTAGGGGGCTGAGGTCACATCTTTTGTTGCATAGGGAGTACAGTCGGGGTGATGACACAGCCGTATGTGTACAAGGAATACGGTAGGGGGCTGAGGCAACTGCTGTCAGAGCACAGGGAGTACAGTAGGACTGAGGCCACAGCCGTGCGTGTACAGGGAGTACAGTAGGGGGTGAGGACACAGCCGTGTGTGTACAGGGAGTGCAGTAGGACCGAAGGCACAGCCGTCGGTGTACAGGGAGGACAGTAGTGGGCTGAGGACACAGCCGTGTGTGTACAGGGAGTACTGTAGGGGGCTGAGAGCACAGTGTGTGTGTACAGGGAGTACAGTAGTGGGCTGAGGACACAGCCATGTGTGTCCAGGGAGTACAGTATGGGCTGAGGACACAGCCATGTATGTAGGCAGTACAGTAGGGAGCGGAGGACACAGCCATGTGTGTACAGGGAGTACAGTAGGGGGCTGAGGACACAGCCTGTGTGTACAGGGAGTACAGTAGGGGGCTGAAGACACAGCCGTGTGTGTGTACAGGGAGTACAGTAGCGAGCTGAGGGACACAGCCGTGTATGTACAGGGAGTACAGTAGGGTGCTGAGGACACAGAAGTGGGTGTAGAAGGAGTACAGTAGGGGGCTGAGGGACACAGCCATGTGTGTACAGGGAGTACAGTAGGGGGCTGAGGGTCTCAGCCGTGTGTGTACAGGGAGCACAGTAGCGAGCTGAGGGACACAGCTATGTGTGTACAGGAGTACAGTGGGGGCTGAGAGCACAGCCGTGTGTGTACAGGGATACCGTAGGGAGCGGAGGACGCAGTCGTGTGTACACAGGGAGTACAGTAGGGAGCTGAGGACATAGCTGTGTGTGTACAGGGAGTACAGTAGTGGGCTGAGGGACGCAGCCCTGTGTGTACAGGGAGTACAGTGGGGGCTGATGACAAAGCCGTGTGTGTACAGGGAGTACTGTAGCGAGCTGAGGGGCACAACTGTGTGCGTACAGGGAGTACAGTAGGGGGCTGAGGTCACATCTTTTGTTGCATAGGGAGTATAGTCGGGGGTGATGACACAGCCGTGTGTGTACAAGGAATACGGTAGGGGGCTGAGGCCAGAGCTGTCTGAGTACAGGGAGTACAGTAGGAGTGAGGGCAAAGCCGTGCGTGTACAGGGAGTACAGTAGGGGGCTGAGGACACAGCCGTGTGTGTACAGGGAGTACAATAGTACCGAGGGCACAGCCGTCGGTGTACAGGGAGGACAGTAGGGGGCTGAAGACACAGCCGTGTGTGTACAGGGAGTACTGTAGGGGGCTGAGAGCACAGCCGTGTGTGTACAGGAAGTACCATAGTGGGCTGAGGACACAGCCGTGTGTGTCCAGGGGTACAGTATGGGGCTGAGGACACAGCCATGTATGTAGGGAGTACAGTAGGGGCTGAGGACACAGCCCAGTGTGTACCGGGATTGCCGCAGCGATCTGAGGGACACAGCCGTGTGTGTACAGGAGTACAGTAGGGGGCTGAGGACACAGCTGTGTGTGTACAGGGAGTACAGTAGGGGGCTGAGGACACAGAAGTGGTGTAGAAGGAGTACAGTAGGGGGCTGAGGGACACAGCCTGTGTGTACAGGGAGTACAGTAGGATGCTGAGGACACAGCCGTGTGTGTACAGGGAGTACAGTAGGGGTCTGAGGGTCACAACCTTGTGTGTACAGGGAGTACAGCAGCGAGCTGAGGGACACAGCTGTGTGTGTACAGGAGTACAGTGGGGGCTGAGAGCACAGCCGTGTATGTACAGGGAGTACAGTAGGGGGCTGAGTACAAGCCGTGTGTGTACAGGAGTACAGTAGCGAGCTGAGGGACACAGCCGTGTGTGTACCGGGATACAGTAGGGAGTGGAGGACGCAGCCGTGTGTGCACAGGGGTACAGTAGGGGGCTGAGGAAATAGCTGTGTGTGTACAGGGAGTACAGTAGGGGACTGAGAGCACAGCCATGTGTGTACAGGAAGTACAGTAGCGAGCTGAGGGACACAGCCATGTGTGTACAGGAGTACAGTAGCGAGCTGAGGGACACAGCCGTGTGTGTACAGAAGTACAGTAGGGGCTTAGAGCACAGCCGTGTGTGTACAGGAAGGACAGTAGCAAGCTGAGGGACACAGCCGTGTGTGTACAGGAGTACAGTAGGGGTTGAGGACACAGCTGTGTGTGTACAAGGAGTACAGTAGGGGCTGAGGGACACAGCCGTGTGTGTACAGGAGTACCGTAATGAGCTGAGGACACAGCCGTGTGTGTACAGGGCGTACAGTAGCGAGCTGAGGGACACAGCCATGTGTGTACAGAATACAGTAGGGGGCTGAGGTCACATCTTTTGTTGCATAGGGTGTACAGTCGGGGGTGATGACACAGCCGTGTGTGTACAGGGAGTACAGTAGGGGCTGAGGGACACAGCCGTGTATGTACAGGGAGTACAGTAGGGGGCTGAAGGACAAAGCCGTGTGTGTACAGGGAGTACCGTAGCGAGCTGAGGGACACAGCCGTGTGTGTACAGGAGTACAGTAGGGGGCTGAGGGACACAGCTGTGTGTGTACAGGGAGTACAGTAGGGGCTGAGGGACACAGCTGTGTGTGTACAGGGAGTACCGTAGCGAGCTGAGGGACACAGCCGTGTGTGTACAGGAGTACAGTAGGGGGTTGAGGAACACAGCTGTGTGTGTACAGGGAGTACAGTAGGGGCTGAG
This sequence comes from Hemiscyllium ocellatum, assembly GCF_020745735.1. NCBI lineage: Eukaryota > Metazoa > Chordata > Chondrichthyes > Orectolobiformes > Hemiscylliidae > Hemiscyllium > Hemiscyllium ocellatum. Next base: position 1,058,569 of record NW_026867935.1, read on the forward strand.
GACACAGAGTGGGTGTAGAAGGAGTACAGTAGGGGGCTGAGGGACACAGCCCTGTGTGTACAGGGAGTACAGTAGGATGCTGAGGACACAGCCGTGTGTGTACAGGGAGTACAGTAGGGGTCTGAGGGTCACAGCCTTGTGTGTACAGGGAGTACAGCAGCGAGCTGAGGGACACAGCTGTGTGTGTACAGGAGTACAGTAGGGGGCTGAGAGCACAGCCGTGTATGTACAGGGAGTACAGTAGGGGCTGAGTACACAGCCGTGTGTACAGGGAGTACAGTAGAGCGCTGAGGGTCACAGCCGTGTGTGTACAGGGAGTACAGTAGCGAGCTGAGGGACACAGCCGTGTGTGTACAGGGATACTGTAGGGAGCGGAGGACGCAGCCGTGTGTGTACAGGGGGTACAGTAGGGGGCTGAGGACATAGCTGTGTGTGTGCAGGAAGTACAGTAGGGGACTGAGAGCACAGCCGTGGGTGTGCAGGAAGTACAGTCGCGAGCTGAGGGACACAGCCATGTGTGTACAGGGAGTACAGTAGCGAGCTGAGGGACACAACCGCGTGTGTACAGAAGTACAGTAGGGGCTTAGAGCACAGCCGTGTGTGTACAGGAGGACAGTAGCAAGCTGAGGGACACAGCCGTGTGTGTACAGGGAGTACAGTAGGGGGTTGAGGAACACAGCTGTGTGTGTACAAGGAGTACAGTAGGGGGCTGAGGGACACAGCCGTGTGTGTACAGGGAGTACAGTAGGGGGCTGAAGGACAAAGCCGTGTGTGTACAGGGAGTACCGTAGCGAGCTGAGGGACACAGCCGTGTGTGTACAGGGAGTACAGTAGGGGGCTGAGGGACACAGCTGTGTGTGTACAGGGAGTACAGTAGGGGCTGAGGGACACAGCTGTGTGTGTACAGGGAGTACAGTAGGGCTGAGGGACACAGCCGTGTGTGTACAGGGAGTACAGTAGGGGGCTGAGGACACATCCTCCAGGAGCTCCAGTGTTGTGTGTTATTGTGGCGGCGTTGCAGATACCTATCTTCACTAATTGTAGTCTGTGGGTCAGAAACTGGGGGATCCAGTTGCAGAGGGTGGAGCCACGATTAAGGTCACAGAATTTTGAGATCAGTCTGGAGGGGATAATGATGTTTAAGTTAGAGCTGTACTCAATGAGCAGGAGTCCGATGTAGGTGTCTTTGTTGTCCAGATGTCCTAGGGATGAGTACATGGCTCGGGATACGCCATCTGTTGTGGATCCGTTACATCAGTCGGCATATTATAGGGGACCAAGTAAGGCTGGGAGATTGGAGGTGATGTGGGCCATAACCAGCCTTTCAAATCACTCCATGTTTATTGAGGATAGAGCCATTTGGCGGTAATCATTAAGTCATTAAAGCATGAGCTTTCTCACTTACAAGGTTGATGTTATGATTTGGAGATGCCAGTGTTGGACTGGGGTGTACAAAGTTAAAAATCACATAACACCAGGTTATAGTCCAACAGGTTTAATTGGAAGCACAATGATGAAGGTTGATGTTGGTCTTTTTGAATCAGGTTGGGATTTCGGCTTATGGGAGGGAAAGGCTGAAATTGTATGTGAGTACCTCTGTCAGTTGGTCCTCACAGGATCTGAGTGCTCAGCCGGGAACACTATCCATGGCTGTCGCTTTCCTTGATTTGACCAGCAGGAAGACTGATCATACCTGCAGCGGTGACAGCGGGCACAGGTAGATCCGAGGCTGTCGGGGCAGGTTTCAGCCTGGCAGTCACACAATTATTCATCATAGACATCCACTCGCCGACCGACCTCCATCGTCATCAATACACAGTGACATGGTTGGTGTGAGCACCAATGAGTTAGTATTGAGACGGAGTGACATCAATAGACTGGGCTTGTGCGCCATAATGAAGTAAACTCACAGCAAAAGGGGGTAGGGTGTGCTTCTACTGAGAGTCAGTGTTGCAGGGAGTGAAGACTTTATCGGTGTAATTCAAGTCAAGCCACTGCTTCTGTCTGGTATTTTCAAAGGATTGATCCTGTTACGCCAGTATTGTTGATTTAAACAAAACAGGTGCAATTTATCACAGCATTCAGCAACAATATGTCATCGAATACTGAACACCCTTTAATAACAGAAAAGTCTAAAATGTTCAATATTAGAAACACTGCTTTCCTGTTCGTGTTCAAATCAGATAACCTGTCCCATCGAGATGCTCAACTTGGAACTATTTTTAAAAAAGATTTTTTTGTATGTGGGCATCGCTGGATGTGCCCAGTATTTCTTGCCCTTCCGCAGTTGCCCTTGAGACGGTGGTGGTGAATTGCTTTCTCGAACTGCTGCAACCTACCTGCTGTGCGGTGACCCACTAGTGACTAAAGAGGGAATTCCAGGGTTTTCACGCAGCAATAGTGAAGGAACGGCACTACATATCCAAATCAGGATGTTGACTCGTTTGGAAGGGAATTTGAAGGTGGTGGTGTTCCCAAAAGTCTACTGCCCTTATCATTCCAGATGGAAGTGTTCGTGAGATTGGAAGGAGCTGTCTGAGGATCTTTGGGGAATTTCTCCATTGTCTCTTGTAGATAGTGCACACTGCTGCTCCTGAGTGAACCATGGTGAAGGGAGTGAATGCTTGTGGATGTGGTGCAAATCAAATGGGCTGTTTTGTCCTGGATTGTGTCAACCTTCTTTAGTGTTGTTGGGGCTGCACTCATTCAGGCAAGTGAGGATATTCCATCTCATTCCTGACTTGTGCCTTGTAGATAATGGACAGGCTTTGGGTAGTCAGGAGGTGAGTCACTCGTGCAGTATTCCTACCTCTGATCTGCTCTTAGATTCATGTGGCGAGTCCAGTTGATGTTTTGGTCAATTAACACCCCCCCCCCCCACACAGCCCCCACCACCCCCCCCACCACCACGACCACCAGAATATTGATAGTGGGGGAGTTTAGTGATGATACTGCTGCTGAATACAAAGTGGTTATATTGTTTCTTATTGATGACAGTCATTGTCTGAATTTATGTGGCGCAAATGTTACTTGCCACTTGCCAGCCCAAGCCTGGATATTGCTTTGGGAATGGATTACTTCCATATCTGAACATTTGCGAATGGCGATAAACATTGTGCAGTCATCATAGAATATCCCCAATTCTACCTTATGATGGAAGGAAGTTCATTGTTCAAGCGGCTGAAGATGTTTGGATCGAGGACATTATACTAAGGGACTACAGCAGAGATGTTCTGGAGCTGAGATGACTGACCTCCAACAACAATGACCATCTTCCTATCTGTCAGGTATGACTCCAATAATGGAGTGTTGGCCAGCGATACCGTTTTTGCTTGGGGTCCTTGATGTCACATTTGGCAGAATGCAGCCTTGATGTCAAGGGCTGGAATTCAGTTCCTTTTTCTATGTTTGAGCCAAGGCTGTGACGAGGTCAGGAGCTGCGTGACCCTGGCAAAACCCAAACTGGGCGTCACTGAGCAGGTTAGTTTTGAGGAAGTGCGGTTTGATAGCACTGTTGATGACACCTTCCATCATTTTACTGATGATAGAGAGTCGACTGATAAGGCTGTATTTGGACGGGTCGAATTTGTCCTGCGTTTTATGTACAGAACATACTTGAGCAGTTTTTCCCCATTGTCGGTTTGTCAACATACTGGAACAGCTTGGCTAGGAGAGCGGGATGGTCTGGATCACAAGTCTTCAGGACTATTGCCAGCATGTTATCAGGGCCTATAGTCTTTGCAGTATGCAGTGCCTTCAACCGTTTCTTGATATCAGTGAATCGAATTTGCTGAAGACTGCTATCTGTAACGATGGGGATGACCGGAGGAGGCCGAAATGAATCATCCACTCAAAACTTCTGACTGAAGATTGCAACGAAAGCTTCAGCCTTATATTTTGCACTGTTGTGCGGGGCTCTTCCATCTTTGAGGTTGGGGATATTTGTGGAGACTCCTACTCTGGTGAGTTGTTTAATCGTCAGCCACCCTACAGGATCAGATTAGCAGGACTGCAGAGATTAATTCTGATGCATTGGTTCTGTGATCGCTAAGCTCTACCTGTCCCTTGCTGTTTATGCTATCTGGCACGCAAGTATTACTGTTTGGAAGCTTCAGCTGATGAACATTTTATCTTTATATATTCCTGGTTCTGCTCCTGGCATGCCCTCCTGCATTCTCCATTGAACCAGGTTTAATCCTCTGGATTGATGGTAATGATTGAGTGGGGGACATGCTGGGCCGTGATGTTACAGAATGTGCTGGAGTATAGTTCTGCTGCTATTGATGGTCCACAGTGTCTTATGGACGGTTAGTCTTGAGTTGCTAGATCTGCTGAAAGTCTGTGTCATTTAGCATGGTGATAGTACCACACAACACAATAGAGTTTATGGAGACAATAGACTTTGTCTCCACAAGGACAGTGTGGTGGTCACTTTTACCGATACTGTCATGGACATATACCTCTGCAGTTGGTAGAATGGTAAGGACGAGGTCAGGTATGTTTTTTACCCTCTCGTTCATTGCCTCAACACATTCTGCAGACCCAATCTAGTACCTATGTCCTTAGGAGCCGACCAGCGTGATCAGTAGTGCTGCTGTAAAACCACTCTTGACAGTCGAATTTGAAATCCCCCAGCCAGAATACACTTCGTGCCCTTGCCACAGTCAATGTTTTCGCCAAGTGTTGTTTAACATGGAGAAGGACTGATTCAGCTGAGGAACGACGTTACGTGGTAATCAGTGAGAGTCTCCTTTGTCCATGTTAATTTCTGTTGTTTCTGTAAGGTATGATTCCGTGAGTATGATTATGTCAGGCTGTTGCTTAACTATTCTGTAAGGCAGTTGTTTCAATATTGGCACTTGACTTCAGACGTCAGTAAGGAAGACTTTTCAGGTTCTACAGTGATGTTTCTAATGTTGACTTTTCCGGTGCCCATTTCGATGCCAGGTGGTCCATCCGGTTTCATTTGTTTGAATCTTTGTAGTGATTGGTACAACTGAATGACCGATTAGACCTTTTCAGGGGGCGATTGAGAGTCAATGACATTGCTTTGGGTCTGGAATGGCATGTCAGGTTCCTTCATTGCAGGATATTAGTGAACCAGATGGATTCTTCTGACAATCGGCAATGATTTCATTCTCATCAGTAGATTCTTAATTCCAGGGATATTTTTACATTATTGAATTGAATTTCCACCATCTGCAGTGGCGGGATTCAACCTGGATCCACAGAACAGGAGCTGATTTTTCCGGATTGATAATCTATCGGTAATACCATGAGATCTACTTGGAACCACATGTTTTACTCAGCTGCCATTTCTTGTGCTGCCCTGTTTTTCATTCATTGCTTATGTTATTCTGGAATCTCATCCTTCATTAAATCCTGATGGAAATACACAGTCATGAACACCTTCTCGACTGCTCGAATTTCATTCAGTCTGTTTAGTTTGAATAGACATGTCAAGGCAGCTGTACACCAGAGAAGAGCAGGAAAAGATAATAGGTGATAGTGCACTGTACCTGTCACCGGACCAGCATGCCTGTCCAGGAAGTATCTATTGTGGGTCAGAGAACCTCACTTATTATGGAGTGGATGGAGGCTAATCAGCCCATTTTGGAGTCACAAGCTCTCCAACTGCACAATTGGAGATCGAGAGAGTGTGTGAAGAGAGATTGTGTGTGAGAGAAATAAACAGAGAGAAAGCAAGTGAAGGGAGATAAACTGAGAGAGGATTGAAAGGGGAGCGACTGACTGAGTGCGAGAGGAAGAGGTGTTAGATGAGGGTGAAGTCAGATAGATCAGAAGACTGCATTACGTTAGATAAATATGGACAGACAGAAGTTAGAAGCTTTATTTAGAAATTCCTCTGGACGGCAAGCCCTTTGTCTGGGTGCCGTACACTGTGAGCACTGTGCTGATACTGGCTGTCATCCCAAATAATTTATTTCCAACAATATCACAGAGCTGGGTTACTGACAGCTAAACAGAACCCATTCGGTCAATAGATTGGTTCCATAGAGAAAGCATAGTTTTTTATAGATTGTGCCAAGAGCAGCAGGAAATGATAACCACCACCACCCCCTCCACGACTACCCCCCCCCCCCCCCCCCACCCACACCAATACTGTATGAGAGACTAGGCCAGAGAATCTTAGTGAGGGTACTCACTGACAGACGTGAAATCACGATCTTAGTTGTGGGTCAAATAATGATTGATAAAGTTTGCATACCACTTTCCTAGTGATGTAATTTACATTTCACTTTATATAGCTCAATATCAGGAGTGTATTTTAACAACCTTATCTCTTTGTACTTTGGTGTGTGCAGAAAATCATTTTGGTTCTGAATTTTATATTGCATAAACGCATTTCATTAATATTATCTCTGCTCATTCCTCATTGTAGGTGTACTCTTGAATCTGTTCTTCATATGATTATAAAGAGTTACATTGCAATTCTGGTAACTGGGGGACATCACGTCCCTCCACCCAATCTAAAAAGCCATGTCCCCCAGCCCTCTCCATCTTCTGTCTTTTCCCCGGTATCATAATCACAATGTTATTGAAGTCCATTAAATGACACTTCATGACAGTTCCTTAACATCGAAAACATCAACAGCATGACCCACACCTGCCCTCCCTGATCCTGGAATAACAATCTGAACTGTGTTCGTCATGTGCAATTCTCTGTTCACGTATCCATGCCGTTTGTTTGTTGTAACCCACGATGTTTTTGGCACATTTTGCTATCAGATCATGGATGATAGTTGTTTTCTCAATGTTTTACAGATATTGCAATGACTGATCAGTAGTGACAGGATTTATTTCTGTATTTATGAACAGAGAAGCATGTTTATGTTCCGTTAAACTTCTGGCCTTACTTCCATATCCAAGGCTGACTGAATGATTACACACAATCAATCTGCCATCTTCAACATTCCTTCCTTCAGTCACACTCGCATATCACACCCAGAATGCATAAATGTTCAACGTTATTTTGAATTTTAATAAAGTAGCATTGAATTCAAAGGGGTTAACTGGAGCTATTTGTTCAGCCATTGTAATGATGTCAGTCTCCATGGATCGTATGCGTCCCTAGAGTTTCTCTCTTCTATCAATAAGGGAATGTTTTCAGTGTTTTATACCATGGTGTGAGCGGGAGCATGTCCAACAGCAATAAGAGGGATTAGCAGCTTCAGAGAGAAGGGCAGGAGAGCTGAAAATCTGGGATCATTAGACTGGAATGTTCCAACAATGGACCGGGGTTTATCCGAAGGTCTTTACTGGCTTTCACAGCCTTGGATATCATTAGCATATCGGATTGAAGATGTACTGATGGTTATTCAAGCTGGTTACTATCCTATCCTTGCTACAGTTGGTGTTCCTGGTAAGTCACTCTGTCTGTTTATTGAAATGATCTGAACTGAATCGATTCTGATGATATGCAGATGTTGTAAAGGTGCAAGCCGGCATTTTCAGCTCCAATCAAATTTCCATTCCTTAGAAATTAAAACTAGCAAATTATTATTTACAAATTGCTCACCAATACGCGACAGGAAAACACACTGTTCTCAGCCTCTTTGATTCATTTCCTCCTGCAAAGTGTACATCTCCATCTCCTACCCACATACCAGTCCTGTCCATTACCACCGTTAAGACGTCCAAGTCTCCTCAGCCTCAGTTCAATTCCTGAATAAACCATCGTTTGTTCCTTTGTTAATTCCAGATATATCTGTTTCAAGTCCCTTCTAACCATGTGTCCAATACAAAATAAATGCACGTGAGATGTTTGACTTGTTCTCTGCACAAAATCTGAAAGATGGGCAGACAGTGTATGGTGGGTCACGTCATTGCCTCGTATTCTAGAGCCACAGAATAATAATCTGTTGATGTCGACTTGCCTTATGCCCATTAGAGAAGGCAGTGTGTCATCCTTCTCTGGTCAAGTTTCTGTTTAACTGCAAACCCACGGCAATTTGTTGCACTATTTATTGTCCTGTGGGACAGCTGAACCAGCCACTCAGTTCAAGATCGGCATAACATCCTGGCCTGACCATGGCTACACACATCCCGTGAGAGCAGAACAGAAGGAATAATAGCTCCCTTCCTCTGCCTGCATCCCATATTCCAACGGCTCATTTCCATTAATGTAGGTAGCCATTCACTATTTTAGATGTATCCTTTGTGATTGAGTCTCTTCCAAGAGTGATGTCCATCCCCAATGTCACCTCTGGTGCTGGTTCTTTATTAATGCTGACCTCCAGATGTAAGGATGTTTTTAAATTCTACGTCAGTGGCAGTGCATTGTAAATGAATTGTTTCCTGTGTCACACAAAAGAATTGGAGCCAACTAAGTGAGGGAAAGGAATTATTGTGATCAAACCTGAGAGTGTTGCTTAGGCAGTATTTGGGGTATTGTGGACAGATTTTCTTTCCTTTATATGGAGTGATCTCCTTATCACAGAGAGAGTGAAGAGGAGTTCAACCAGATTAACCCCTGGGATGATGGCACCATGAGGAGTGACTGAAGGTTGATCTGTAGCGCTGTGAGAGAATAAGAGGTGATTGCATTGAATCCTGAGAGGGATGAACAATCACTTCTTATATTCTAAACAGTCAATGAGAAGGTGATAAATTCCATGCCTGCTATTTCACTCAGGATGCATGATTCGGAACATTTTAAGTGTCTGGGCGGATGTTACGACCACCCACCCCAACCCCTACTCCCCATTCAGAGAGATGGAGAGGTCCAAGTATTAATCCCCACATTAATATAGTTCAGTTGGTGTGTGATCCTGCACTGAATGTTATATTATCCACCACCCTGACAGCAGCCACATTACCTTCATTCTAAAACAGTTGACTATTTCCAACAGTTTCTGACCTTCATGAAGAACATGAATCTATCTTCTCAGAGATGCAAGGTACTTCCTTCCAGTTTAGACCAGAAGACTATAAGACATTGGAGCATAAATTAGGACAGTTAGCCCATCGGGTCTGCTCCGTCATTCAATCATCGCTGATAGGTTTCTCAAACCCATTCTCCGACCTTCTCTCCATAATCTTTGATCTCCTGGATAATCAAAAACTATCGATCTCCGTCTCACATATACTCAATGTCCTGCCCCCACAGCCTTCTGTGGCAATAAATTTCAAAGATTCGCCATTCTATTGTTAAATAACTTTCTCCTTATCACTGTTCTAAAAGGTGTTCCCTTTCATCTAAGGCTGTGCCCTCTGATTCTAATCCAATGGAAACATCTTATCAACATCCACTCTCTCCAGGTCATTCAGTATCCTGTCTATTTCACATTCCCTCTCATCCTTTCAAACTTCATCAAGTATGGACCCGGAGTACTCAAACATTCCCCATGCAATCAGCTTTTCATTCCTATGACCATTCCCGTGAAAATCTTCTGAACACGCTCCAGGACCAGTACATCCTTCCTGAGGTATGGAGCTCAAAAATGAGCACAATACTCCAAATGTGGTCTGACCAGAGCAGGATACATTCAGTTCTTATATTCAATTTTTCTCGTAGTAAATGCTCCCAATCATAATTGCAAATACTCTCCTAAATGCGGCCTCAACCTGCAAGCTGACCGTGAGAGAACCCTGCACTAGAACTCCCAAGTCCCTTTGCACTTCAGATTTCTGAATTTTCTCGCCATTTGGAAAATAGACTATGCCTCTATTCTTCGTGCTAAAGTGCATGGCCTCACACTTTCCAACGATGGAATACATCTGACGATCTCTTTATCTGACCAAATCCTTGTTCAGCCTCTCCGCTTCCTCAATATGGCCTGTCCATCTGCCTATCTTTGTATCGTCTGCAAACCCAGCCAGAATGCCCTCAATTCCCTCATCTAGATTGTTAATGTAACAAGTAAAAATTTATGATTCCAACACAGAGCATTCTGGATCACCACTTGTCCCCGGCTGCCATCCTGAGAAGTACACTCTTATCCCCACTCTCTGCTTTCTGCCAGACAGATAAGCTTCTATCCATGCCACTACCTCGCCTCTAACAGCACGGGCACTTATCATACTCAGTAATCTCCTGTGTGACACCTTGTCAAAGGCCTTCTTGAATTCCAGATGGATAACATCCAATGGCTGTGCTTGGTAGAGCCTGCTAATTTCCTCTTCAAAGAATTTCAATAGATTTGTTAGGCATGAACCTCCCTTGATGAAATCATGCCGACCTTGCCCTATTTTACCAAACACTTTCAAGTATTCAGAAACCTCATCCTTCACAATGGATTCCAGGATCTTATCCATGACAGAGGTTAAACTATTCATGGTGGGTTTTTTTTTTGTCTTTTTCCTTACTCCCTTGTTAAAAAGGGGTGTCACGTTAGTGGGTTTCCGATGGTCTGGGATCGTTCCTTACTCTAGTGATTGCTGAAAGATCACCATGATTGCCTCCACTCCCTCTTCAGTATCTTCCTTATAACACTGGGATGTAGTCCATCTGGTCAAGGCTATTTACCCACCTTCGGACCATTACATTTTTTATCTAGCATGTTCTCCATGGTGGGGGCCACCATACTCAGCTCTGGCTCCTCAATATCTTAAATGTTTAAGGTACTACTCGTGCCTTCCACCATGAAAACTGACGCAAAGTAATTATTCAGTACTTTTTCCATTTTCTCGTTCCCCACTACCATCTCTCCAGTCTCATTTTCCAGCAGTCCAATGTTCACTTTTGCCGCTCTTTTATACTTTATATATCGAAAGAAACTGTTACAATCTTCCTTTATATTACTGGCTAGCTTACCCCCATATGTAATAATGTTCCTCCTTATTTTATTTCGTTTGCCCTCTGTTTTGCCTTTGTATGTTTTCCAATCCTCAGGTTTCCCACTGCATTTTGTAACATTATATCATTTCTCTTTTGCTTTTATGCTATACCTGACTTCCCTAGTCAGCGATGGTTGTCCCATCCTCCCTATACAAGTCTCTTTTTCCTCGGGATAAATCTCTGCTGTATCCTGAATTACTCCAAAAATCTCCTGCCATTGCTTTTCCACTGTCTTTCCTGCTGGGCCCGTCTCCCAGTCAATTCTACCCAGCTCCTCACTCATGTCTGTGCAATTGCCTTTATTCAGCTGTAATACCGTTACTTCTGATTCTATCTTCTCCATCTGAAACTGCAGAGTAAATTCAATCGTATTATGATCACTGTCACCTTAAGCTCCCCTCATCTAATCTGCCTGCACAAGCTGCTCCAAAAGCCATCTCGTAGACTTTCCACAAATTCCTTTTCCTGCCAACCACTATCAATCTGAATTCCCAGTCCATCTGTAAAATAAAATCCCACATGATCACTGTAACTTTGTCTTTCCTACAGATCTTTCCAGCTCCGGTTGTATCTTACACCCCAGCTCCCTGTATATAACTCCAACTGCATTTTTTCACTTTTTTGATTCCTCAATTCTACCGACACAGATTCTACACCATCTGACCTTATTACATTTCTTATTATTGATCATTGATTCGATTCCAATCTTAATACTGAGACAACTCTATCTCTCTGCCCACCTGCCTATCTTTTCGGCAGGATGAATATCCTTGAATATTCAGTTCCCAATCCGGATCCTCTTGCAGCAATGTCACTGTAATGCCCACTATGTCGTACCTGCCAATTTATGGATGAGTTACGTTATTCCTTATACTGCATGCTTTCTGATATAATAGTTCAGTCCTGTATTACCCGTCGCTCTTCTCATTGTCATTTGTTTGTCCAGCCGTTGGTACCGACACGGACCCTGACCACTGGATCATTCCCCTCCCGCTCCAAGTTCTGCAACCCAGATGATATATCCCAAACCCGAGCACCATGTAGGCAACACAACCTTCAGGACTCTTAATCCCGATCACGGAGAACAGTATCTATGCTTTTAACTATACTATTTCCAATTATCCAGCAATGGCCAGCATGGTGACACAGTAATGCTGCCTCACAGTGCTAGGGACATGGGTTCATTTCTAATCTATGCACCCTGTCTGTGTGGACTTTGTAGATTCACCCGTGTCTGCATTGGGAGCATTAACTCTTTTTTTCTCTCCACAGTACGTCTCTGTGTTTGCTTCAGATTTCTACCATCTGCAGTATTTTTGCTTTTGTTCGATGGAGAAATGCAGCAAATGTGACAGGTGTTTGTAAAAGCAGCCGTGGTTCGCCGGTTCCTCTGGGTCTTTAGGAATCTTGCCCGGCCACTTGTCTTAGTGAAGTGTCCCTGGATGCCCATTCCATCTGTCTCAGTTCCCGTAGTCCATCGTCACTACATGCAGCCGTCACTTGTGCCATCCCTGGGACTCCCCACATCCCATTGCCTGGCACTAGATACTCCCTTCGCAGGACTGTGCACACAACGACACTGGGAACTTTCTGACCCGCTGGGGATGCTGGGTAAAGACCCTGCCATTGAAAAGAACAGAATAACTAGAATCCAATTGAATAGCAAAGCTGAGTAAACAGGCGGAATCATATCCATCTGCTCTGACGTTTTCTAATCTTCTGTTTATCCTCGTCCATCTGCAAATAGATGGTCCATATGTACGCCTTGTCAAACAGGTTTGGTGGCGGGGATAGATATCAGATCCGGTGGTCATTGGACTGATTCATGGTCTCACTTTCCTGACGTCACACTTAAGTTTTATTATCAAGTCTATCCAGTTTTAAAAAAAGGCCTTGCTGGAGTTGTGCTGAAAGGATATTTGAATTCTGGAGACATTAGAATATGTGACGTGCGAATGAGGTACGGAATCGTAAGGTAACACAGTTAAATACACGATCAAAGAACTGGCAGAGGAAGCAGCACTTCCGATATGTGGATCATTGGGATTCCTGAGTCGGGAGGATATACACAAAAAGGACGGTATGAACCTGAACTGACAGCAATTTATGAAATGTGGATTATTGGGATTCACGGGTCAGTATGATACACACAAGAAGGACGGGATGCACTTGAACTGATAACATTCTCCGATATGTGGATCATTGGGATTCCCGGTTGATAGGATATAAACAAGATGGACGGGATGGACTTGAACTGGCAGCAACCTCCTGGCAGGCAGGTTTGCTATCGTCCTTTACGAGGGTTTAAACCTATGTGTGGCGGCGGTGGGGGAGGGGTGTGTGGAACCACAGCAGTAGGTCCACAGGTACAATGATTGAGGAGGAGTTGGAGACTAATCCCAGTCCAGCTAAGACCAACAAAACACAACAGTGTAGTGAACACAGTGGCCTGGCAGTCTGAAGTGTGCTGATTTTAATATGAGGAATCTGCTTGTTTGAACAGATATTTCGATATCGCTGCATGTCAGAAAATAGAATGAGATAATGGTTAATTGTCCACTGTGTCCTTCACTGGACCAGCTTGTCTCTCCAGGCACCAAAACTTGTTACTGTGGGTCAGAGAACTTCAGAATTAATACAACACAGAAGGAGGCCATTCAGCCCACCATGTGTCCATGAGCTCTCCAACCTGACAACTTGGAAATAGAGGGAATGATTGGAGCTAGACTGAAAGGGAGAGAAATAAACAGAGAGAAAGTCAGTGAAGTGAGATAAACAGAGTGAAAACATGAGCGACAGAGTGAGTGAGAGCAAGGGGTGTCAGACGAATGTGAAGTTAGATCAGGAGACAGCATGAGGAGAAATACACAGAAACTTTTCTTAGAAACTCTCACAGGCTGTCTGTGAGCACCATGCTGATACTGGCTGTCATCCCAGATCATTTGTCGCCAATAACACCCCAGAGCTGAGTTGCTGACAGCTTAACACAATCCAATAGACCAATAGATTTGTTCCAGGGAGAAGGTGGATTAATTTATATATTCTGGGCCAACAGGAACTTGTAGCCCCTGTAGACACTGCGTGAGAGGCAGGGTGGAATCTCAGTGAAGGGAATCACTGGCAGAGGGGAAATCAGGATCTCAGCTGTGGGTCAAATAATGATTGATAAAGTTTGTACACCACTTCCATGGTTTTGTAATTCACATAACAATGTATATTGCTCCACATAGTAAGTATATTTTAACAATATTGTCTTTTTGTAGTTTTCATATTTTGGGATGTACAGAAATGCTTTTTTATCTTTGTATTTTGTGTTGAATAAACACATTTTATTACTGAGGAAGAAAGGACCTGCTCCGATGGCACAGTGGTCATCTGAACCTTGCTGAGACCAAGTCCGAGTGAATCCTAACCGGGGCTGCAGACAGAGCTTTAAACTGATTAGGAGTGTGTGTGTGTGTGTGTGTGTGTGTGTGTGTGTGTGTGGTGGGGGTGCAGTTATTAGGTTTAATTAGAAAAGCCGAATTAAAAGAGGATGCAAAAGTACAGAACTCAGTAGAGGTTATTAAAATCTCCAGCACTGGCACAAATAGGATAGAGCATCTGGAAATGTTTAACATATCAATCTTCAGGCGCACTGCACAAATGAATGACAATGAGAAGAGGGACGGTCAATGCAGGACTGAAGAGGTTACAACTGAATGCATGCTGTATAAGGAATAAGGTAAATCAGCTTGTGGCGCAGAATTAAATCAGCAGGTAAGAAGCGAGAGGCATCACAGAGATGTGGCTGCAAGGGGATCTGAATATTTACGGATATTTATCCTATCGAAAAGATAGGCAGGTGGGCAGAGGGAGTGGATTTGCATTGTTAGTAAGAAATGAGGTTAAATCAATAGTAAGAAAGGAAGTAAGGCAGATGGTGTAGAATCTGCGTGGGCAGAATTGAGGAACCACAAAGGTAAGACAACCACAGTTGAAGTCTTGTACAGGGCTCCAAGAGTAGTCAGGAGCTGGGGCACAAGATACACCAGGAGATAGAAAATATGTGTAGAAAAGGCAAAGTACAGTAATCATGGGTGATTTCAGTATGCAGTGGCACTGGGAACATTAGATTGGTAGTGGTTCACAAGAAAAGGAATTTTAGGAATGTTTATGAGATGGCTTTTTGGATCAACTTCTGGTGGAGCCCACTCGGGAACAGATGATACTGGATTTAATGACGCAGGATTCGTAATGGAGATTAGGGGGAAGGTAAATTTCGGAAACAATGATCAGAACATGGTTAAATTTATTCTGCAATTGGGAGAGAGAAGATAGAATCAGAGGTAACAGTATTTCAGCTGACTAAAGGCAACTACAGAGGCATAAGGGAGAAGCTGGGTAGAATTGACTGGGGGAGTGGTCAAGCAACAAAAAACAGGGGAACAGCAATGGCAGCAGATTCCAAGATTAATTCAGGAGTCACAGCAGAGATTCTTGCCGAGGAATAGAGGCATGGTACAGGGAAGATGAGGAAGTCAGGGCTGACCTCGGAAGTCAGGGATTGCATACAAGCAAAAGAGCAAGCGTATAATGTGGTGAGGGGCAGTGGGGAACTAGAGAATTGTGAAACTTACAAAGACTAACAGAGGGCAAAAAAAGGACAGAGAAGATTAGATATGGAGATAAGCTAACCAGTAATACAAAGGAGACTGTAAGAGGATCTTTAGATATATAAAGTGCAAAAGAGAGGCAAAAGTGAATATGGACCACTTGAAAATGATGCTGGAGAGACAGTAGTGGAAAACAAAGAAATGAATGAGGAACTTTGCATCAATGTTCATGGTGGAAGAAACGAGTAATTTCCCAAAAATTGAAGAGAGTGAGAGGGCAGAGCTGGTATGGTGGTCATCACCATGGAGAACATGCTAGAAAACAGAACGGCCTGAATTTGGATAAATCACCCGAACCATCTGGACTACACCCAGCATTGTAAGGGAGATAGCTGAAGAGGTAGTGAAAGCGAAAGTGGTAATCTTTCAGGAATAACTAAAATCAGGAATGGCTGGAAAATTGCTAACGTGACACACCATTTCATAAGGGAGTTAGGCAGAAGATGGAAAATTACAGACTGATTAGCCTAACCTTGTTTGTGGGTGACATCCTGGAATCCATCGTGAAGGATGGGATTTCTGAATACTTGAATTTAGCAAAATAGTCCAAAGTCAGCATTGTTTCATCAATGGGAGGTCATGCCCAACTGGAATACTTTGAGGGAGTAACGAGCAGATTTGACCAAAGAGAACCAGTAGATGTTATCCACCTGCTTCTATAAAATCCTTTGATAAGGTGGCACGCAGGAGGCTATTGAAAAAGATTAGTGCCCCTGGTGTTACAAGCAAGGTGCTAGCTTGGATAGATGCATGGCTGTCTGACAGAAAGCAGAAAGTGGAGATAAAAGTGTCCTTCTCAGGATGGCATCCAGTGACAACTGGTATTCCTCAAGACTCAGTGTTGGGACCACAAAATTCGCTTTGTGCATTAATGGTCTACATGAAGGAACTGAGTGCATTCTGACTAAGTTTTCAAACAGTGCAAAGATGGAATAGAGGGATAGGTAGCATCGAAGAGATGGTTTGGCTGCAGGAGGGTGCAGTAGCACCCTCTAGCAACCCTTCTGATGCTCGGCTTCCAGACCACCAACCTCAAGATACAACGCATCATCCTCCGCCATTTTTGCCACCAACAGTAAGACCACACCACCAGAGATATACTTCCCTCCCCAACCGTATCAGCATTCTACTGAGACCATTTCCTTCACGACTCCCTCGTTAATTCACGCGTCCCCCCCCCCACACCCCAACAAGCCACCTTCCACTCCCAGCACCTTCCCTTGCCATTGCAAGAGGTATGAAACCTGTGCCAACAACTTCCTCCTCACCTCAATCCAAGGCCCAAAACGATTCTTCCACATCAGGCAGAGAAGATCCTGTGCATCCAAACACCTCATCTACTCTGTCCATTGCTCCTGGTCTCCTCTACACTGGGGATACAGGACGTCAACTTGCAGAACGGTTCAGGGAACACTCTCCGTCACATACCCAACAACCCCATTTCTCTGTGGCTGAATACTTCGCCTCTCCCACCACACCTCAAAGGACATGCAAGTTCTTGGCTTCCTCCAATGCCACATTCTCACCATGATTCGTCTGGAGGAAGAGCGCGTCGTCTTCCACCTTGGAACCCTTCAACCACATGGTATCCAGCGCAATGTCACCAGCTTCCTCATCTCCTCTCCCTCCACCTTATCCCAGATCTAACCCTCCAACTGAGCACCGCCTGTTGAACTGTCCTACCTGTCTATCTTCCTTCCCATCTATCCACTCCACCTTCCACTCTCATCACTCACCTCCATTTAGCCATCGCCTTCCAAGCTACCTTCCTCCCACCCGCTCCCATTCATCTCTCAACCCCTTTCCGCCCACCCACTTCATTCCCGATAAAGGTTTTATGTCTGAAATGTCGAATATCGTGCTCCTCAGAGTCCGTCTGACAGGCTGTGCTTTTCTAGCACCACACTTTTTGACTCTGATCTCCAGCATCTGTGGTCCTCACTTTCTCCTGTTAGAGGAGTGAGCAAAGAAGTGGCAGGTGGAGTATAACGTGGGCAAGTGTTAGGTCATGCAGTTAGCCAGGAAAAATAATGGCATGGAACATTTTCTAAATGGCGAGCTAGTTCAGAAGACTCGGGGGTGGGGCTGGGGTGGGGTGGTAGTCCAAGGATCTTGAAAGGTAAACCTGCTTGTTATCAGCAGTTGGGAAGGCAAATAAAATGATTCCATTTATTTCAAGAAGGCTTGAATATAAATGTAGGGATGTACTTCTGAGGCTTTATAAGGTTTTGGTCAGGCTGCAGTTGGATTATTGAGCACAGTTTTGGGTCCCATATCTCAGGAAGGATGTACTAGCCCTGGAGCATTTTCCGATAAGATTCACAAAAGTGGTCCCAGGCATGAAAAACTGAACATATGAAGAACATCGGAGGGTTCTGAGTCTATATTTGAGAGAGTTCAGAAGAATGTTAGGAGGTCTAATTGAAACTTATAGAATATTGAATGACTTGAACAGCGCGGATTTGGGGAAGAGATTTGCAATGGAGGGGAGACTAGGACCCGAGGGGACAGAGTAAAGAGAAGACCTTTTCAAACACAGATTAAGATGATGCTCTTCAGCCAGAGAGTGGTGAATCTAGGGTATGCACTACCACAGAAGGCTGTCGAGGCCAGGTCATTGAGTATATATAAGAGCAAGACAGATAGGTTCTTGATTGTAAATGGGATGAAGGGTTACAGATAGAAAATGGAAGAATGGTGTTGAGAAGCTTAACAGCCATCATTGAATGGCGGAGCAGGCTCAATGAGCTGAATGGCCAAATTTCTGCTCCAATGTATTCTGGTCGTATGGTTAATATTGGATCTCCTCACTCCTCATTGGAGATGTATCCTGGAATTTGATTTTCTTATGATTTCTAACGAGTAACATCCCAAAACTGATGACTGGGAAATATCATGTTCCCTCCCTCCAGTCTCTGCAGCCGTGACCCCAATAACATAATCACACTGAAATTGAAAACCAATGCATGGTACTTAATCACAGTTGATTGACATCGACAACATTAACAGCATGACACTCACATGCCCTCTCTGATCCTCGACTAACCATCTGAATTGTGTGTCATATCATATTCTCTGCTAACACCTCGATGCCATTTGTCTGTTATACCTCATGTTGTTGAAGGCACATTTGCCTGTCAGATTATGGACTAGAAAATTCTCTCCATATTTTACTGACATTATAATCACTGATCAGTAGTTACAGATTGTAAGATTCCATTTATAAACGGAGAAACTTGTTTATATTCTGACAATCCTTTGACATTACTCCCATATCCAAGGCAGATTGAATGATTACACGCAATCAATCTACCATCTCCAATATTCCTTCTCTCCGCCACCCCCACATATCCCAAGCTAAATGAGTAAATTTTAAACGTTGTTTTGAATTTTAATAAAATCAATATTGAACTCAAAGTGGTTAAATTGAATTATTTGTTCAGTGACTGTGATTAATATAAATCTCCGTGGATCCTAATTATCCCAGTGGAGAGTTTCCATCGTTGAAAGATAAATGGGCTCTGTTCAATGTGCTATCCCATAGTGTGAGTAGGAGCATCACTGACAGCACTAACAGGGATCAGCAGCTCGAGAGAGAGGGAGAGGAGAAATCAGAATCTGAGAACATTAGACAGGAACGTTACAATAATAGTTCATAATCTGAGGACAATGGAAAAGAATGCTCCAACAATGGATCCGAATCTGAGAACATTAGACTGGAATGTTCAAACGATGGACAAGAGTTTATCCCAGGGTCTTTACTGGCTTTCTCAGCCTTGGATATCATTAGCATATCGGATCCAGGATATCCTTTGGATTATTCAAGGTGGTTACTATCCCATTCTCGCGATAGTTGGTGTTCCTGGTAAGTCATTTTATTTGTCTACTAAACTGGGTTGAACTGAATTTCGGCTTTTGATATGTACATTTTGGAAAGTGCAAGTCAATATCTTCAGTTCCAAACAAAAATTCATTTCCTTATATATTATAACAATCAAACTACTATTTATAAATTACTCAGTGATATGCGAGAAGGAACCAGACTCTTCTCAAACTCAATAATCCATTTTGTCCTTCAAAGGTTTATATCTCCATGTCCTCCCCACTCACCAATCCTGTCCAATACCACCGCCATGATATCCCAGTCTCGTCCTCAGTCTCAGTGCAATATCTGAATAAACCATTTGTGCCTTTGTTCAATCCGGATGCAACAGTTTCACGTTCCTAGTAACCATGTCCGTCACTAAATAATTGCTGTTGAGAATGTTTAACTTGTTCTCTGCACATCAGGGAAAACAGTTTATAGTGGTCAAGCCATTGACTCATAATCTAGAGCCACAGAATAATGGTCTGTTGATATCTCATGCAGGAAATTGGGGAGTTTAAATGCAACCATTATCATTTGTTATAAAAACCAATCTGCTTGCCTCAAGACCTTTAAGGAAGTCAATGTGTCATGATTCCCTCCTCAGGTTTCCGTGCGACTTCTGTGATGAACACGTGGGTGTACTGTACCTTTTAGAGAATTAAAAGCCAACAATAACGACCTGACGGCACCAAGAGTTCTGAAAAATAGATATAATGTAACATTTGGTCGAACAACCCGATTAGCTCATTGTCTCGAAACAAATTCAGCAAAACATTTTAAATTATACTCCAAAATATCCACCTCCAACCAAGTTTTAATTTATTATATTGACAATCTTAACAGCCAATGATACCATCCAATAGTTTGGTGGTACAAGACCATGGAAAATTGAAAAATTGAGAGAAGAACGGCCAAGCTACCAGCATACAAAGACTGCCTGTAACATAGCTTTCCTA
The DNA here is from genome assembly GCF_020745735.1 of Hemiscyllium ocellatum. Lineage (NCBI taxonomy): Eukaryota > Metazoa > Chordata > Chondrichthyes > Orectolobiformes > Hemiscylliidae > Hemiscyllium > Hemiscyllium ocellatum. The sequence goes on from NW_026867935.1 coordinate 1,078,849, forward strand.
TAAGTACCTTTAACTGGTGAAGCAGAGTCCCCAAGAAGAAAAGAAGACAGGAAAATGGAGAAGAACCAAAAGCTTCCTGGTTTTGAGATAAGCAGTTTTGTTTTGTATATCTTAATTAGGAGTCTTGTCGACCTAGTATTGTGGAGGGGAATGATCAAAGACAGGTTAGAGGAAGAAGTTGTAAATAGTCGTTCGTTTATTATTCTCTGTTATACTTTAAGAAATAAAGTTGTTATATTTTACTTTAAATAAATTTGGACTCTAGAATTATCACAGATTACTGCATGGGATAAATCTTTTCTCTGTTGCTGGTTTTAATTAAACAGGAAGATTTATCCTGTGTTGTGACACTACAAACCCAAAGCTATGCGTTTTACTCTTTCCAGTACTGTGGAACAGTTGAACCAGCCACTCAGTTCAAGATCTGCATAACATGCTGACCTGACCAGGGCTTCATACATCCTGGGAGAGAAGAATAAAGGTAAAGATAGCTCCCTTTCTCTGCCTGTTTTCTGTATTGCTACATCTCATTTCCATTCAGGTACGTGATCATCCCCTATTTTGGGTGTATGCAATCTCATTGAAATTCTCCCCGAGAGTGATGCACATCTCCATAGGAATCTCTGGTGCTGGCTTTATTGATGCTGCAGTACAGATCTAAGGCATTTATAAATTCCATGTCAGTCGTTGTGCATGGAGAAGGAATGGCTTTTTGTGGCACAGGAAATAAATGGCGATGTCTAAATGAGAGAAAAGATGTTTTTGACAATCCCTGAGAGTGTTGTTGAGACAGTATTTTGGGTACTGTGGATAGTCTTTATCTAAAGTTTCACCAGACTAATCCCTGGGATGATGACACCATGAACAGTGAGTGAAACTCAGTGAGAGAATAAGAGGTGATTGCATTGAACCTTAAGGGGGATGGACAATCACCCATGATGTTCTAAACAGACACTGTTAGTGTGATAAGTTCCATTGTTTTTTTCACTCAGATTACATGATTTCGATATTTTAAGAGCCTCTGAGAACGTTCGACCCAACCACCCCCACTCCCTATTTCAACTGAGACAGAGATAGAAAGAGAGGAGAGAGAGAGGGGTGGGGGGGGGGGGGTGGTTTCAGGCTTTTGAATAAATTCTCCCAACGTTAATACAGTTCAATTGGTGCGTGATCCTGCCATGAACGCCATGTTATCCATAATCCCGACAGCAGCAACAGTACCTTTGTTATAAAAGTGTTATCTCTTTCCAGCATTATAGAGAGAAGGAAAGTCTTTTTTTATGCCACAGGAAAGAAACGGAGATGTCTAAGAGGAAAAAGAGTTATTGTGATCATCGCTGAGAGTGTTGTTGAGGCAGTATTTGTGACACTGTGGACAGACTTTCTCTCCTTTATAAGGAATGATCGCCTTGCCACAGAGAGAGTGCAATGGAGCTTCTCCAGACTAATCCCTGGGATTATGGTACCATGAGGAGACAGTGAAGATTAATCTCTGGCGTTGTGACAGAATGAGAGGTGATTGCATTGAAACTTGAGGGGGAGGGACAGTCACTCACGATGTTCTAAATGGACACTGATACGGTGAAATATTCCATGGCTTCTTTTTTACTCGGGTTACATGATTGTCGATAGTTTAAGAGCCTCTGAGAATATTCCCCTCACTCCACACCCAATCCCCATGTCGCATGAGAAAGACAGCGGGCCAGTCTTTGAATAAACTCTCCCCACATTAATACAGTGGATTTGGTCTATGGTCCTGCACTAAATGTCTCGTTATCCGCAATCCCTACAGCAGCCACAATACCTTCATGCTAAAACAGTTAACTATTCCCACCAGATTCTGATCTCCATGGAGAACATGGGTGTGTCTTCTCGGCGATGGAAGATGCCTCCTTGAGACTTAGCACAAATCATTTGTCTTCCCTCCTCACTGCCAGCAAACTATGTTAAAGCAACACACGTTCTACAAACAATGGAACCATGATTAACATCATGGAGTCCTCTATCAGTGCAGTCTCGTTTTCATTGGCTTGTCATGTTGGAACATCAATGACCCCCTCATGTTCCGTATAACTACCTCGTAGGGATGAATAGACACCTCCTGGTCCCATGGAACAGGGTTAAGGGTCTGATTGGGCTCTGCCTGTTCCTGTTTAACATCTCGATGCACTGAACAGACCACTTTCCTTCCTGTCTAACAGGCAGAAGTATTGAATGTGGTGTCACTCTTCCTGTTCCTGAATGCTATCTCATACCCGTGTGCAACCAGCTGGAGATGCTGAATGAGCTCCTCTTATAACTGTGGAAAGGTGCAGTGTCTGGCCGTACTGTTACATAAATGTTACCGACACTTTAACAGCACAAACCGGAATGCTGTCCGGGTCTTGCTGCACATGGACACAGAGGATTCAGGAGCTGATGGGGGACAAAATGTTCTGAACATTCTGTGATCTTCAGTCATCATAACTGCTTCAGATCTTATGATGGGAAAATACATTGATGGAGCAGCTGAAGATGTTTGTGCTGAGGGGGCTAACCCGAGGATCTCCTGCAAAGATGTCCTGGGACTGAGAAGATTGTTGGCAACTGACCCCAAACCTCTTTATTTGTGTTCTGAAAGACCCCGGCCAGTGGGAAGGTTACACCTGATCCACATTCAGATCAAATAAGTAGGTGGTCCCGATGCCATCCTCAGACAAATACTGCCGTGGTATCAAAGCCATTCGCTCTTTCCTGAGCTCCTGTGTTCGCCTCTTGTCCATATCAACAGGTGTTGGTGTATGAAAAGGGAGGGCTTTCCTCTCACCGAAGGTAATCCCTGTCAGGAATTATCTGGGCGAGAGAGTTAGGGGAGCTTTATCTCTGAAAGCATTTAAGGAAGACATGGATGGATTTTTGACCTGTCAGAGAGCTAAGGGGTGAAGAATTGGGCATTAAAGAGGAGTTACTGTCAACAGTAGATCAGCCATGATGTTATGCAATGGCTTGATCATCCAAATTACCTGATGCTGTTCCTTTTGTCCTCATATTCAGTAATTGCAAAGTTAATGGCTGTAATTTTCCTGAATGTTCTTTTATTGAATGTTGCAAACAGAGAGGGTAAAGTATTTTGTGAGTTATCTCTGGTTGAAGTATGGGGACTGTATTCACGGTGAATCTGGGTCTATGATATCACCAACAAATGAACCACAAGTTGCGGAGAGGAAACACTCTGTAAAGAGACCAGAAGCATCTGTGGAAACAAATAACATTTTCCAACCAACACTAAACCATGTGTGACAGTCTTGAGGGACTGAATGAGATTCTGTATTACTGTTGACCAGGTATTTGGAGCAAGTAGCCTCCATCTGTTCCTTGCAGGAGATGTGAGGGGTTGAATAGATCATAGCAACACAGGACTGAGCAGCAGGAGTGGGCTATTAAATACTTTGACACCGCTTCATATGCTTTTGCTCAAAGCAGCGCATTTCTGTCCATATACCATTTTACGACATACCAAAACAAATTTGAATAAATGCAAACATCCAGGCACCACAATCCTCTGGGGAAGGGAATTTCCTTTTGAACAGCCCTTTTAGAAATTCTCATTTGTGTTCCAACAAATGTTGAAGGGTCACTATGTTCTTTTCCAGTCCAACTCCTCCACTGATTACACCCATCTTAAATGCAATCAGTTTAGTGAGGTGGCCAATGATTTAGGTCTCAGAGTAGGCCATATTCTTGAAAAATGTGAGGCACAGAAAGTTAAACTCATAACAAATGGTAAAATGATGGAGTGCCCCACAATGTTATTCTACCTTTGAAGTTATTCTGCTCACAAAAGCTACTGGTCGTGGGATTTCTTTCTGGAACAGTGGGATTTGGCTGAATTCCTTTCGTTTCTGGCAGCGGAGAGATTTCAATGAATCCTCACCAGGAATCCTTCACAAGTGGTAAAGATGACGCAAGAATTTTATTGTCTCACACTTTGATATCTGGTGGAACAAAGTAAGAGAGAAGGGTCAATCGGCTGCTCCTTCTCAGACAGGGAACATTTTTCTCCCTCTCTGTGTTGGAACATACAATTTTGTCACTGAACACCAAACTGGACCATGTGCGATCTCCTGGAGCAGTCTCTGGAAAACCTGATTATGGATTATATGCAGGTGCGTCATTGCTCTTGTACACAATTCCTTCCAATCGCAAAAAATGTCCCCACTTTATAATTTGCTGACATGCTTACATGTGTCTGTGTAATTTGTAAATATTGGTAGGTGTCTTCATAGTCTGTGTGTTAATATCAATGCATCTTTTTCTTAAAGTTTGTTCTCTAGCTTTAGTCTCCCTGACAGGAGATAATATGCATCCAGCTGATACACTTTCCAGAAAGTCATGGATGGTTCAATACTATTTCTCAGCTATGATCAAAACTGATAATCCCCCATAACAAAAGGCATTCCAGGAATGTGTAAAGGGAAACCTCTTTGAAAATCTTCGAAAATAATTATATATTTTTATTTTAGTGTTAGGGGATCAATCCTGCACACAGTACATCAGGTGTGGTCTCAGCAATGCCCTGTACAGATGCAGTAAAACATTCCTGTAATTAAACTTGATACCTTTTGCCAAAAACAGCATCATTCCACTTACCTTCCAAATCACTTGCTGCATCTGACTTCATATGATTCATGTCGCAAGAACATGGAAACCTCCTGTATCGCAGAGTTCGGCAATCTCTCTCCATTTAAATTGTTTACCATTGTTTCAACCTTCATGCCAAATAGACAACTTACCGTGTGTTCCTTCTGCTGAAGGTTTGCTCACTCACCTTCCCTGCCTGTCTCACATTGCAGACTGACTAACTCCATTTGACGACACATTGAATGACCATCTTGGTGTACGAGCTAATTGAGCTCCAAGCCATTCCCTCCCCTTCCTCCAGATCTTTGATACAGATTGTTGATCATTGATGACCCCACAGTGATCCCTGAGGCACTCCATCAGTTAAAGCTTTGCAGCTTGAAAATAAACATTTATCTCTACTTCCTATTTCCTGTAGGGGCAGCTTCCCTATTTCTGTGTAGCAACTCAGGTGGGTTGAATGGTCTCCTCCTGGACTATGTAGTGTAGTGAATGAGCTGAATTAATTCTATAATCCTGTGTAATTCCTTAGAGGGGCGGAATGGACTCCTCCTGTGTCATTGTAACGATACTGTCTGACAGAATAGAGTGGTCCCCAACCCTGTAACAGCATCGAGAAGTGGATTGAGGTAACAATACATGGGATAAGGGCAGAAGTTTGCCCATTCGGCTTCTCCATTCAGAATGTTCATGGCTGATCTGAGTGTGTCTGATCATCCATTTCCTGTGTGTTCCCAATAAACACTGACCCTTCTGTCCAGTAAAGATCAGTCGAGCTCAGCCTTGAATATCTTTAATAACCGAGTCTTCACTGCTCCCTGGGGATGAGGACAACACAGGTAACACAACACTAATGGAAAAGGGACGTCCTTATTTCATTGTGGGATTGTTATTTTCAAACTGTGTTAATTGAACATCAAATCACCACCTCTTTTCAGACATAAGGAGAGAATAATTAGGAATAATTTGGAACATAATCCATTCCGGAATCCAATCCTATCCCACATTCCCACTGACCCTTTCCATTCAAATATATATCGCACGCAGCATCTGCTGCTGTCTCAGGAAGAGAAGACCTGATAGCATAATACCGCAGGAGCATTAAGGAAATGATCAGATTGAGGCCATTCAGTTTATTGATTCGGAACGTCCGTTCAATAATTTCTTATATGTTCCTCAACCACATTCTTCTGCCTTCTACTTAGAATCCTTGATCCCCTTAAAAATCAATTGTGTCTTAATGACACTAGTGTCTGTGCCTCTGTGTATCTGTATGTGAGTGAGTATTTGTGCGTGTGTGTGTGTGTGTGTGTGTGTGCCTCTGTTTGTTTGTGTGTGTGTGTGTGTGTGTCCATGTGCTTATTATCTGTGAGTTTGCGTGTCTACATCAGTCTGTCTGTGTTTCAGCCAGTGTTTCCATCTGTATTTATGTCCATTTGTATGTGACTGCATATGTATTTGTGTGTTTTTAAGTGTATGTATACTATCTCCTGGTAAGTATTGTGTGTGTTCACCTATGTATTTCTGTGTCTGCTTCTCTGTGCAGGGAGGTATCTGTGTGTGTGTTGTTTTTTTGGAAGTATAAGGACTGTTGTTGGAACTGCCAGTGGGTTTAGTTTGAGAATCGTCTTTCACTGAACATTGATCCTTACCTGGTCAGTAGGACATGGATGTTTCAGATTCTCCACACGAGGCGTCCAGGTCCGCTCCAGCTCTTCAAGAGTTCTCCCCACATGGAGTGGGGGGAGGGGAGTGAGGTAACAGATATTGGGCACTCCACTAAGCGGCTTGGCCCTTTCTATCCTATTCAGGCTGTTTCTCCTCGAATGGGAGAAAGGGATGGAGTGGGACTGGGAATGGGTGACACGGCTGTATGTGCTGGTGTAGGTGGGGGAGTTGTGAGGTGTCTGGAATGAGTCAGTCGACAGTTTTGAATCCATATAGTATGATTAGTTGCTGAATTCAAGAGTGAGAGTGGGAGTGCTTGAGCCTTATTTGGAGACAGAGCATGAACCTTGTTCGGTGTTAGGTGCTATAACAGATATACAGTGAGTGTGAGGGAGCAGAGAGTATATGGTAACTCTTATCCTAACAGAGCGAGGAAGATATTGTTGCTTGTCCAGTATTGTGGGACATTTCTTCAGATCATCTCAGCGTCGACGTGAGCATCCCTGAATGTCTTGTCCAAGACGGTCACTAATAACGACACAGACCTGTCCCTCAGCTTCCAGAGAATCAGTTTAGGTAGAGTTTACAGACAGCAAGGAGAAGCTAATATTGGTGTGTTATATATTGAAACCAAAACGGTAGCAGAAAATCTGAGCATCATGTGCTCTGGAAATTAGATAAGCAAGTTTTGTGGATACCGCAGTCTTATTGAATGGTCTCAAGTTGTATCTAAGCTGCGTTAACTATGACAGCTGAAGCAGTGAAAAACAAGTTCTGCAAGTGTATATGAGGTGGGTTGAAGAGTATGTTGTGAAGCAAAGTAGAGAGCAGGTTATTTTGGATTTGATGTTGTATGGTCAGAATGATGAATTATTAACCTTGGTCTGAAGCAGCTTTTAAGGGATAATGGCATTTATAAGATGCATTTTACAAGGTGTCTGTATACAATATTGAATGCTTAAATATTCTAGTCAAACATCATGGAAGACTGAAGGCTAGAGTGTCAAGACATCTTCAGTGAATTTGGAAAGTACAATATAACATTCAGTGGGAGACAAGCAATGGTTGTTAGAGCCATAGAGTCCGACAGCACGGAGACAGACTCATCATCCCAAACTGATCCATTCCGACCCAAGTATCCATCCACGCTAACCCCATTTCCCTGCCATTGCCCCGTATCCTTCTAATCCTTTCCTATCCATGTATTTGTTCAAATACCTTTTAAATTTTGTTAACGTATCCACCTCAACCACTTCTCATTCCATATGCATAACAGCCCCTGTGTTAAAAAGTTGTTCCACATGTTCCCTTTTATTCTGCCCCCTCTGACCTTACACTGATGCCCTCTAGTCTGTGATTACCAAACTCTAGGAAAAAAAGATTGTGTGCATTCACTCTATCCATGCCTGACATGATCTTATAAACCTCAATATGATTCCCCCCCTCAGTCTCATGCACACAAAAGTAAAAAGTCCTAGCTTGTCCAACCTCTTTCTATAACTCAGACTATTGAGACCTTGGCAACATCCTTGTAATTTTTTCTGCACTCTTTCCAGTTTAATAACATCCTTCCTATAGCAAAGTTAACAAAACTGAACATAACACTGCCAATATGGCCTCACCAGCATCCTGTATAACTGCAACATAACTCCCAAATTTCAATGCTCAGTGATATAAACCGATTAAGGCCAGTGTGCCAAAAGCTCAATTCACTGTCTACCTCGGAATCAACTTTCAGAGAACCATGCACCTGAATTCCAAGATCCCTCTGACCCATTACACCCGTTAGGACCCAACCATTCACCATGAAACTCCAACCATGATTTGACTTTCTAAAATGCAAGAACTTGCACTGATCAATATTAAAATCCATTTGCCATTTCTCAGCCACTTCTCCAGCTGATCAAGATACTGCTGTAATTTCTGAAATTTCTGATAACCTTCCTCACTCTCCATGATGCCGCTTGTTTTAGTGCCATCTTCAAACTTACAAATCATGCCTGTACATTTTCTTGTAAATTATAGATATATGTAATATGTAGTGGTCCCAGCATCAACCCCTGAGGCATTTCACTATTCACAGGCCTCCAGTCTGACCAGCATGTTTCCATTATTAATCTCTCCTTCCGACCATCAAGGCAATGTTGTACCTAAATTGCCAGCTCCCCTTCAATTCCATGTGATCGAACCTTCCAGAGCGGCGTACCAGGTGAAACCTTATGGAAGGCTTGATTGGAATCCATCTAGACTACATATACCACCCTGACCTCCTAAATGTTGCTGGTCACTTTACCAAAGAACTCCAACAAAATTGTGAGTCATGATCTCCCTTGCACAAACTCCCGTGCCGAATTTGATGAAGAGCTTTTGCCCGAAACATCAATTTTCCTGCTCCTCGGATGCTGCCTGACCTGCTCGGCTTTTCCAGCATCATTCTAATCTTACTCCGAACCACACCCTGTCTTTCCAAATGCATGTATATTCAATTCTAAAATAACCTACCCACTAGCTTTTAGGATGACTGGTCTTGGAGTTCCCAGGTTTATCTTTGCAGCATTTCTTGAATACGGGCTCAGCATTCGCTACGCTCCAGTCGTCCAGGACCTTACTCGTTGGCCTGCGATGATAGAAAAGAGCCAAGCAGTGCTCCTGCAATTTCTTCTCTATCCCCTGCTATCCTCCTGTGGTGTTCCTGAATATAACTGTTCAGGACCAGGAGTTTTTTTAGAAATAATGCAAAGTCTGGAACATACCAATGTTTGTCATCTTTATAAATGATCTAGAGGAGGGGCTTGAAAGCTGGGTGAGCAAGTTTGCGGATGACACAAAGGTCGGTGGAGTTGTGGACAGTGAAGAAGGATGTGGCAGGTTACAGCGGGATATAGATAGGTTGCAGAGCTGGGCAGAAAGGTGGCAGATGGAATTCAATGTAGCTAAGTGTGAAGTGATTCACTTTGTTAGGAGTAACAAGAAGATGGATTACTGGGCTAATGGTAGGCTACTTGGTAGTGTGGATGAGCAGAGGGATCTTGGTGTCCATGTACACATATCTCTGAAAGTTGCCAACCAGGTAAATAGTGCTGGGAGGAAGGCATATGGTGTACTGGGCTTTATTGGTAGAGGAATTGAGTTCCGGAGTCCTGAGGTCATGTTGCAGTTGTATAAGACAATTTTGCGGCCTCATCTGGAGTATTGTGTGCAGTTTTGGTCGCCATACTATAGGAAGGATGTGGAGGCATTGGAACGAGTGCAGAGGAGGTTTACCAGGATGTTGCCTGGCATGGTAGGAAGATCTTATGAGGAAAGGCTGAGGCACTTGGGGCTGTTCTCATTGGAGAAAAGAAGGTTTAGGGGAGATTTGATAGAGGTTTATAAGATGATGAGGGGTTTAGATAGGGTAGACACTGAGAACCTTTTTCCGCTAATGGAGTCAGCTGTTACTAGGGGACACAGCTTTAAATTAAGGGGTGGTAGGTATAGGACAGATGTTAGGGGTAGATTCTTTACGCAGCGGTTGTGAGTTCATGGAATGCCCTGCCAGTAGCAGTGGTGATCTCTCCCTCTTTATGGTCATTTAAGCGGGCATTGGATAGGCATATGGAAGTTATTGGGCTAGTGTAGGTTAGGTAGGATTTGGTCGGCGCAACATCGAGGGCCGAAGGGCCTGTACTGCGCTGTATTTTTCTATGTTCTATGTTCTATGTTCTATGTTCATACGTCTATTTATTTCAAGTACAAACACCAAAGAGTGAGAAAGTGACTCAATGATGGTTAACATAACAAATTAGAAAATATGTTAATCATAGGAAGAAACTTCAGAAGAATTCCAACTGTTGTGGAAACCTGAGAACTCTCAGAAATTAACGATGCGAAAATGGAAGGCCATGAAACTGAAAAGGAAATCAAAAAGAGAACATACCTGCTAACAAACAGGAACACAAAGACTGCATCAATCTACGATCTATATTTCAAAGGAAACAAAATAAAAGCACGACCAAACGTGAAAATTTGTAATCGGGAGAGGAGAGGTCATTTTGGAGAACAGGGAAATGGCCAAGAAAACAACCAGTCACTTTGCATCTGTCTTCATGTCTTCCAGAAAATCTCCCAGTAATACCAAGTGATCATATCGGACTCCTGGAGCTAAAGACATAAAGTCAATTCATATCAGTAACAAGGTAGTACTTGAACAATGGAGCAGGATTGAACATTGCTAAGTCTGATGAAACAGATGTACGTCCTATCAAAACGTCAGAAATAAATCAGCAATAGTAGTATTAATTGCACTGTCGATGACTGTGTTTTATTTTCCTGTACATTCTGCAGAGTCTGGAAACTATTGTGGATAAACGTGACTCAAGCACTATAGATGAATGGAAGGAATCCAAACAGCTACAAAGGGTAACATACATAGTGTGAAGAACTGCAGACCAATTAACTTGACATTTGTAGTGAAACTTTTGGAATCTATTACACAGGATGATATTTTTGCTATTTAGAAATTATCAGCAACAATGGAGAGAATCAGCATGCATTTCTGTTAGAGAAATCATACTTGATAAACTTTGGAATTGTTTGAAGTTGTTTCTTACAGCATCGATAAAAGGGAAGCAGTAAAAGTGGCATATATTGGATTTTCGGAAGGGTTTCTAAAAGATCTTAGTGAATTCGTAAATGCAATCAATGTAAAGGGTATTTGGAGGAATATACCTAAGTGGAAATTTAAAGTTTGTATCAACTTCATTTAAGAGAATCAGAACATTGATATAAAGACATGTTGAAGCAGTTTCTCAGTGTGTTGATGGGACCGTAGCTGGAGTATTGCGTACAGTTTTTGTGACCGAATCTCAGAAAGAATATACTGACCACAGAGGAAGTGCAGTGGAAATTCTCCAGATTAATCCCTCAGATGGTGAGATTGCCTAATGAGGAAACTCGGCCTGTGTTCTCTAGAGTTTCAAAAGTGAGGGGTGGGTCACAGTGAAATTTAGAAAATTCACAAAACATCTGACAAGTTGGAAATTAACAGAACGCTTCCCTCGCTGTCTATTCCACATCCAAGGCAAATAATGGCAGGATCTGGGACAGGCCAGTTAAGACTACAATAAGGTGGAGATTCTTCACTTGGAGGGGACTAATTAACACAGGGGCATGGAAACCTACTGGCAGGCAAGATTAGTGAGAATCTCCAGATATTCTCCAAGTGTGTCCAGCGGAACAGAATAACCAGGGAACAGGTAGGACTCATTAGTGACTTTCCAAGTCGCATCCAAATCAACTTTAGTGGTAGGAGACAGACGGTGGTGGTAGAAGGCTGTTTGTGCAATTGGAGGCTAGTGTCCAATGGAGTACCACGGGGATCAGTGCTGTGTCTCTTAATATGTGTGATTCGGAGGTGTTGGTGTTGGACTGGGGTGGTCAAAGCTAAAAATTGCATAACACCAGGTTATAGTCCAAAGGTTTATTCGGTGGCACTAGCTTTCGAAGTGCTTCATCAAAGTGAACAACCACCTGATGAAGAAGCAGCGCCTCGAAAGTTCGTGCCTCCAAATAAACTTGTTGGACTATAAGCTGGTGTTTCCTGATTTTAAACCTTATCATAAAGGATGCAGCTGTGAATCTGGACGAGGGGTGGGGGAGCCATAAGTAAGTTTGTGTTTGATACAAAGATTAGCCGGGTGGTTGGCAGTGAGGAGGAAGGCTTTATGTTACAGGAAGATACAGATGGAATGGTCAGATGGTCACATCAATGGCAGATGGAATGTAACCCTGATAAATATGAGGTGATGCACTTTGGAAGAAGGAACCAGGCAGGGGAGGACTAAATGAATGGCAGAACAAGAGGAAGCTCAGTGAGTGCTTCTCCACATATCCCTGACTGTGGCTGGACAGGTTAACACACAATTTGAGAAAGCATACGGGAGTGTAAACGCAGCCTTCACACATCGAAACATAGATTATAAGAGCTATGCGGAACTTTCGTTAGCCATGATGGAATACTGTGTGTAGTTCTGGAAGCTACATTACAGGAAGGATGTGATTGCACTGGAGAGGGTGTCGAGGAGATTCACCAGGATGTTTCCTTGGATGGAGCATATCAGCTTTGGAGAGAGGCAGGATAAGCTCGGGTTGTTTAGTTTGGAGCAGAGAAGACTAAGGGGGACGTGAATCAGGAGGATAAGATTGCGAGGGACATGGACGGGGTGGACAGACAGCAGTTGGCCCTTTTAGTGAAAGGGACACACTTTTTAAGTGAAGGGTTTGAGGCTGAGTGAGAATTTGGGGACTGTTTTTCACCCAAAGTATGTTGGGGTCTGGGATGCACTTCGTGAGAGGGGAATTGTTACGGTAACCTCAAAACCATTAAAAAATACATGGTTGTGCACTTGAAATGCCATAAGATTCACAGCGACGAGTTTTGTGTTGGAAAGTCGGGCTAATGTAGACCGTGCTGTATTTCTGTCAGTGCAGAGTCTGTGCTTCTGCGATTGTATGGCTGTGAAAGGTCAATCATTCAGTAGCTTAAGATAGGAATTGATGGATTTCTGAAGAATATCTTATCAAACTGTATATGAGTGAACTTGTAATATCTTCTGAAAATACGTCAATGACAAAATTAAGAGATAAAGGGGTAGCTTCCTTACATTTTTTATCAGATAACTGAGGACAGGGAAATAGCGGATTAATGGGGCAAATACTTCAGTTATGCCTTCACAAAAAAAAGCAAAAATAAAATTTCCTCCCAATTCTAGGGAAATTTAGTCTGCTGAGAAAAAGGGAATAGAATGAAATTAGCAACTAAAATGTTTTAGAGAAAATATTGGACTGAAATTAATGGGCACAGACAAAGTCAATAGAGGTTTATGAAATAGGAATCAGATTTGAGAAAGTGGGTGTTAGCAAAATTAGGAGAAGGTATCAACACAATACGATTGGAATCTCAGAAAGATTTTTGATAAAGCCCCAAGCCTTTTGTGCAAATTCGAATCCTGTGGGACTGGGGCTAATATATGGTCATGGTTTTAGAATGGGAGAGCTGGCAGGAAACAGTGAGTTGGAATAAAACCATGTTTTTGAATGGAAGGCTTGGAGGATATAACAAGGATCGAGATTTGGCATCCAGCTATTCCCAATACACATCATATCTTTGGTTGAGGGGCTCAATTGCAATGGACCCAAGTCTGCTGACAACACTAAATGATGTCAGCTTGTGAGTGGATGAGGAGGATGTAAAAAAAAAGCCTCCAAGGTGATTGAGACAAGTGGAGTGACTGACCAAATATCTGGCAAATGGCGAGAAATGGCAGAGATGAGAGGTTGTGTACTTTGATGGTATCAATTGAATGGTAGCTTATTATTGGAAAAGGGATTGGTTAAAAAATGTTGATCTATAAATGAACTTAAGCTGTATTTTTGTTTATTTCTGCACAGTCTTCCGAGTCCATGTAGGGCAGTGAGTTCTGCTGGGAATGGCATTGGCACGCTATATACATTGTACATAGACACACCAATTGGGGAGCTGTAACATTGAAAAGAATCTGCATCTCCCTGTACACTAGTCACTGAAAGCAATATTGCATAAGCAGAAAGCAGTTAGGAAGATAAATGTTTTATTCACTTTCATTTCAGGGGTATTTAGAATACAGGAGTAATGGTCATTCACTGCAATTGTCCAGGGTCTTGGTGTAACCCCATCTCGAACATTGTGCAGTGTTGTGTGCAGTTTTGGTGTCCTTACCTAATAAAGGGCAAACCTAACATTAAGGGAGTGCAGTGAAGGATGACCAGACTAATCACTGGGTTGACAGGTTAGTTGTTGGAGCAGAGTTTGGGGTGACTGGGCCTGTATTCCATGGGCTTTAGGAAAATGTGTGGAGATCTCAGTGAGATATATAAAACTCTGTCAGTGTGTGACAGATTTGAAGCAGGGATGATAATTCACTTGATAAAACAAAAGTTCACGAACCGCATTGCAGTCAAATCGTACTTAATAAACAAGCGTTATCAGAGAACTCCCTATATATTGATGGGCCGAAGGCACTATATTTCATAATGTTTAAACATATTTTGGGATATGAATATTGTGTGGGGAAAACTGCATTAAGGAGATGTTCGGCCATGAAATAGCATGGGGGAAGCTTAATGTGCTGAATGACCTCCTCCTCTCCCGATGTTTCTGTGCAGTCTGTGGGAAAGCTCTCAGATGTTAGGAAGGATGTCTATGCAGGGTCAGCAGGACTGTGTTTCCCATTCCCTTTTCTGATAACGAGGTTGATGCCAGATGTTCTGTCCGGTTTTATCCTTTAAGACATCAGAGTAGTTTGATACAATTGAGTGTCTCACTTGGCCGATTCAGAGACACTCTGTGCGTCTGGGGTCACTTCTAGGCCAGACCAAGAAAGCACGGAGATTCTTTTCCTGAAAGTATATTGGTGAAGGAGATCGATGTTTACAATCAACATTGGACACAAGATCACTGACACCAGATTTTAGGTCTCGATATTTTATTAATTATTTTCAACTTCCTCCAGCTGCCAGAGTATTGGCCTAGTCTGGATTCGTAATCCAATGCTATTTCTACTACAGTACCATCTCCACATGGGAATCCATCGGAAACCACATTGACCTGATTATTTCGGTGCTGTTTGACAGCTCCATCAAAAATTATTCCCACCAATTTGACTATCGTGATGGGACTGAGGGGGTGGTAATTGGTCAGATTGTAATTATTCTCCACTCAGGGGCTGGACATAGTTGAGTAATGTTCCCCTTTTATCTTAGCCTGCTGGACAAACTTTCCTCATTCCTGAAGAAGGGCTCAGGCCCGAAACATCGATTCTCCTGCTCCTTGGATGCTGTCTGACCTGCTGAGCTTTTCCAGCAACACATTTTCAGCTCTAATTTTCCTCATTGCCAGGGAGATGTCAGTGTTGGAGCTGGAATGAAACAGCTTCCCCAGGGACACGGCTTGTTGTGCAGCACAAGTCTTCAGTCCTACTGCAGGAATGGTGTCAGGGCCCATTGCCTTTGTCGTATCTGCTGTGTTCAGCTGTTCCCTCATGACAGTACAGCAAATCGAATTGCTTGAAGACTGGCATCTGTGATTCTGTGGGAAGCATGATGAGTTTGAGGTGGATCATCCACTCATCACGTCTGGCTGAGGATAGTGCAGACACCACATCTTTGACTTTTTTCACTGACGTACAGAGCTGTTCCGATATTTAGGATGAGGATATTTGTGGAGTCCTCACCTCCAGTAAATTGTTTAATAGTCCATCGACATTTAAGTTTGGATTTGGCAGGACAACAGAGCTTAAATCTAATCTGTTAGTCTTGGGATCATTTCCCCTCTCCGTCAGACATTAGTTCTGCTGGTCGGAATGTAACCAGTTAATTGCAGTAGCTTTAATGGGTTGTCAACAGGTTTAGGTCCACGTGATTCTGACCCTGGCATGTTCACCCACACTCATCACTGAACCATGGACTGGCTGGATGGTAATGGTAGACTGATGAATTATCGTCGGGAAAATGTTACAGATTGTCGTTGAATACAATTCTGTTTCTGCTGCTGCTGTGATCTACAGCACCAAATGATAACCCAGTGTGAGTTACAATATCTACAATTCAATTCTACTGTCTGTCTCCCCAGTTCACACCGAGACCCATTCACCCATCAGCCCTGTATTCTGTACCTAACCTGGTTTCTGATGCAGTAACACTTGCATTTTCATAATCTTATTCTGCTGAGGGCCTCACTCTGATGTCACGCCTCTAATTTGTTACTTTAACTCAATCCATTTAAAGTAATGATCTATATCGTTTCTCTTCCACAATGTCAACTTCTGTATTTGAAGTGAATGTGTTTCCTCTGTTTTTCTCCCTGACCATGATTAAGAGCTCTGTAGTGTCAGTGATGCCAGACTTTTGTAGGTTCAGAATCAAGGAACTTGTGCACCATGCGTTATTGTTCAGTTCCCAGTGTACAGCACTCCTAGTTGGACAGGATGTTTGAGCATCTTTGACATCCTTCTTTGGAAATTGTCCAAAAACAGAAATTGCTGAAGATGTTGCAGCATCTTCTGCAATGAATGCAGTGTTTAACTTTTAGGTCCAGTGACCCTCTACAAAGCTCCCAGTTTCTAAAGCAAGTTTGGTATTTTTATTAACAGTATCCATAGTTAGTTGTTTGTAAAAGTTTGTTCTGTGTCTATTCATGTCTGGAGAAACTCCAAAGATCTGTCAGCATCTGCAGAGACAGAGAAACAGCGTTTGCATTTTGTGACACTTCTTCACAACTGAAAAGCATTGGAAACTTGGCTGTTAAATACCTTGCCCGAGGTGGGAGATAGGTCACAGGGGAAAGAGGGCGTGGCAAAGATATAACGGCTTTTAGCAGTGGTGAACTAGAAGATGATATAGAACGGGTTGAAATAAAGATGTGGATGGGAAAATGGGTTCTCTCTATTGAGTGCAAGATAAAGAAGACACAATCACACAAGGTCATAGGGAGGCCAGGAGGGAGAATGTTGACTATGTGGCATATAAAGATCTGGCCATAATTACGTTTTCACTGTCGAGATCATCACCTCCTTTAGACAAAGGATATCAGGTGCTTGACTTTTTATTGACACTAGTAAGCGTTTCATGCTGCTTGAGTTTTGTAATAGGGAGAAAAAACACAAATCACAGTATGCAGTTTGGGCTGAGTATTGTTTACCTGTCATGTTTACTCTAGTTTCAAATTTGCAGTATTTATCTTTAAATGCTTGTTCTTGAAGTTAGTATTGGATGGAGTTTGAGGGATGGTTGAGGGATGACATTATAGAAGTTTCTAAAATCATGAGAGGTATGGATAGCGTGAATAGCCAAGATATTGCCCACGGGATGGGGGTGTTCAGCCATAGTAGGCATTGGTTTAAGGTGAAAGGTGGAAGAATTAAAAGGGATGAAGGGGCAACGTTTTTACACAGAGGGTAGTGTGGGTATGAAATGAACTGCCAGAGTACGAGTACTGGATGCCAGTACAGCTACAACATTTAAAACTCATTTGGATAAAACATATGAATGGAAAACATTGAGAGGCCTATGGGCCAAATGAAAGCAGATGGGACTAGCTTAATTTGGAAAACCTGGCTAACATGGACATTTAGAAAAGCTTCACGCAGAGTCAGTGGGGGTCTGTAAAAGGGAAATTATATTTTTCCCTGTAAAATCATGCAAGTATTTCTGGAGATGCCTGAGAATGTAACAAGCGGACTTGATACAGGGGATCTGTTAGAACACCAGGCTTTCCAGAGTTTTTCCACAATGTATTACAAAAAAAAGTTCTTACACAAGTCAGAAGCTCGTAGGATGATGGAGAATGTATTAACATGGGATGATGATTGCTTAACATATAGAAATCGGAGAGTCAGGTTAATGGATCTTCATGATAAAGCTGTATCTGCTGGAGGACCACGGCTATCAGTCCGATGACATCAGTTATTAACACTCTATATTGATAGCCTGAAGGAGAGAGCTGAGTGCAATTTACATCCGAGTTTGAGGATGACACTGAGAATCAAAATGCAGGCTGTTATTTAATGGAGACGACTTCCAGAAAAGGAACAGTACAAAGGGATTGGAGTGTTCCTGTGTATGAAACATAAAGTCAGCATGCTGATGCAGCAAGTAACTAGGTTGGTTCAATAGCCGGCATCCAGGGATGAAAGGGTGGTGTACTGCGAATCTCTAAAACGGTGAGGTGACTATTCATTCGGGTTTAAATGAATGAGGAGTGATACAGATGAAAAATACAAGTAACATAAGGGACTTGAGAAGGTAGATGTTGAGACGTTGTTACCATTCCTGAGTGGAGTCTCAAACACGAGGACATAGATACCGAATATGGAACATTGATTTCTCTCTGAGATGCAAAGTGATATCTTCTCTCAGAAGGTAGTGAATGTCTGGAATTCCCTGACTCAGAGAGGTGTGGAGGGATACAAGGAGTAGGCAAGAAAGTGGAGTTAGACCTGGAGTAGATCCGCCATGTTCATATTAAATGACAGGGCAAGCTTGAGGGGCCAAATAGACTACTCTTGTTCCAATTTATTAATTTCACATGTTATACTTTTGCAAAGTAACATGTTATTTTCCCGGAAGTTGTGCTATGTAATGCTACATTCGGGTGAGCAGTGGATTTGTGTGAGTTAACACTGGGTGGGGTTTTGGGGCTGTATTCACAGTAAATCTGGGTCTGTAACACGACCCACATCTGGAGCAGACGTTGCAGAGAGGGGAAGCCTGGAAACAGGAACTGGGGGTAAGTGTCCCTTCCTGACCCAGCCTGGATTTTCCAAGTGCATTTCCAAAACTGCACCTAACCAACAGAGTGGCTTTGATCTGCCTTTGTTTGCCTGGTCCGAAGGGCAGAATGGAACATCACAACATAGGGCTGAGGGACACGAGTGGGCTATTCGGCCCTTTGACACTACTCCACCAGTAAATAAGGTCGTGGTTCATCTCATTATGGTCCCAGCTGCACTTTTCTTTCCTTGCACCATTATCCCTGATTCACCTGTCTATGGAAAATCAGACGAAGCTAGCCTCGATATAATATTAAGATTCAACCATCCCAAACTTCTGGGAAAGAGAATTCCAACTTGAATGAATTCCCACTTCGTGATTTTTTTTCTCACTCCAGTTGTGACTGAGGATGGAGGGTGTCACTCTTTCCTTTTCTAGTCCCACTTTTCCACTGCTCACAAAAAATTTTAAATGTAACCAGGTTGGTGATATGGCCGATGATAAATGTCTCAGACTGGGTCAGGTTCAGTGATAAGAACAAGTCAGGTAGATTTCTTTAGTCAGTCACAAGTTACTAACAGAACTAACAGAGAGATATATTGGATCTGTGTGTAGCACTGCTGCCTCACATCACCAAGGAGCTGGGTTCAATTCCAAACTCAGGCAACCTTCTATGTGGTTTGAACATTCTCCACATGCCTGTGTGGGTTTCCTCCCAGTGCTCCAGTTTCTTGCCACAGTTCAAAGATGTGCAGTTTAAAGTGGATTGCTCATAGTGCCCACGGAAGTGTAGGTTAGATGGGTTAGTTATGGGAAGTGCAGGGTTACATGGATAAGATTGGGGGCACGTCCAGGTGGGATGCTGTTTGGTGGGTAAGTGTGGACTTAATGGACGGAATGCTCTGCCTCCACACTACAGAGGTTCTATGACAATGACAATAAATTTGGACTTACAAACACCCCGTGGATACATACTAATCCACACTTATCAAGGACTTGTATGTTTCAATCTCATTCCAAGAGTAACCTGTTAAAGCCTTCGTAATATAAGCCCTTCACCCCAGGAATACGTGAAATGAAATATCTCTGAACTGCTTCCAATGTAATTATATCCTTTCTCAGATAAGGAGACACAAAAGACTAATCTCACACTCAGATCATAATGTTTATAATTGTTTTCTCAAAGTGTTGTGAGTCTTTGGAAACCTCTTCCCACAGAGCGTTGGAGGCAGGGATACAGAATATTTTGAGGCATAGATGGAAGTTTCATAAACAAGAACACAGTCAAGGATTATCGAGGAATGGGCAGCAATGTGCAGAGTGGGGGAAATGTAGACAGTGGTATCAAATAACACGGCTTCAGAACCTCCAGGAATAAATGCAAAATGAAATGATAATATCGATAAAATGTTCAGGGGGAATACTAGACGGCGGGGATCCAGAAGGTCTGCTTTGCTGGGCTCTGCATCAACACACGGGCAAAGTGGTTCTCTAATCCACCCACCCAAGCCGTTTACTTAAAATTCAACACTAAAAGAGCGATAGAATCTTTAGTGATCCCGATTTGTTAAAGGGCAATGACAAAATACGGGAAAGGATCGAGTAAGTTCCAACACATGGTGCACCCGTCAGAAGCATAGAGCATACCTGAGGCTGTAGCTGCAACCCACTCTGCTCTTCAGTAGACCCAGTTACTCACCAGGTCTTGGTCACTGAGTTCATCAAGTTATGTGAAATGATTGAAGCCATGATTGAAGAACCGTTCAGCCGTGGCTAGAGCCGCTCTCAGCCGTGCTCCAAAAACATAAGCAGCAACTTGACAGCCTTGGAAACAGCCCGGATGATGCCAAGTGCCGAACTGCAGTGGCAGAGACCGTGATCGATTCCTCTCGGGAGAGGATCCTCGCCCTTGAAAAATAGGTCTGCACCTTAACTGAATAAGATGACGAACTCGAGAACAGGAGTAGGATGAAGAATATTCACATCGTCGGTTTGCTGGAGTGGACAGAAGGTGGTCAGCCGGTGAGTTCTTTCAAGAACTGGCTGCAGTGATCCCTTCACTTCGAAACTGAGGAGGGTGAAGACTGAGACAGTTCATCAGATTACGGCGCGGTAGTCAGACTCAGACCAACGCCTTCATCCTGACCTTGCGCAATTACTTAGTTATGGGATGAACAAAAGGGATGGAAGCTTTCAGAACCCAGGGGAAAGATCCGATGGGTTTAATTCACTAGAGCTCCAGGATTATGTTCTTTCAGGACTCTTCAGCGGCGGTGATTCAGGAAAGAAAATCTCTTGATGAGATTAAGAGAAGTGCAAGGGAATTCTGATTCAGTATTCCTTACGGTACCCAGCGGTGCTCTGTATTGATTTCAATGGATCCACGAACTCGTCTGGCTCTCCAGAGAAAGCGAAAACTTTATGGACATTTTAAAGTAAGCTGGATATTTAGATAATCATGTTTCTCCTAAAGAAATTTTGTTGGATTTTTCTAGTATTCACCAGTATTAAATTATAGCCGGGACTGGGTGGTGTACTCATTTTTAACTTCTTCGTTAGTATTACTACTCTTTTTTCTCCTTCTTTGCTTGTGTCTGGGGTGCAGCTCAACCTGGAGGGAGTTACAAAGGTAGTTGTGATGGCTAAGTGCCAATCGAAGGGCAGTTCAAGCCCGATTTTTATTGTTAATTGCCCAGGATTCCATATTGGTAGCGGGCAGAAGATAAAGTTTTAAGATATGTAAGCGTCCCCAGTTGACGGGGGAGGTAAATTCCCCTTTCGAGCGTCATTGGAACTTTGGATTTTATTTTGTTCTTTGTTTTTTTTTTATGTTTTAGCTTTGGAAAGTTTTGAGAGCTTGTTAGTTGTAGTAGTTTTAGTTTGTACAGTTTTTAGGCTCGTTGAGTCTTCTTCATTAATGATCAGCGATGTGTAATTCGATGTGAAACTCTAGAGTTAAAATGTTGCTACAATGTGTTATGGATAATGATGTGCTTAAATGGTGTACCTGGAACATTAAGGGGAACCATCTGCCAGTCAAGAGGAAAAATGTACTTTCTAGTCTTAAAACTAGAGGTTGGATGTTGTCCTATTTCAGGAGATGCACCTTGATGACAAGGAACATTTTGACGTTACAGCAGGGCGGTTTGGTCGGGTTTATTTCTCGTCTTTTAATACTAGGCATAGGGGAGAAGCCATGCTAGTTAGAAGGTATCTTCCATGAACTATGGGGAAATAATACTGTATTTTGAACGATTCTTGCCCCACCCACTAAATGTCCAGCGCACCCTCTTAAAATCCTGGTAGATGCATTTTCCAAAGTAAGTTATCTTGCATCGTGGCACATATTGTAGAAGGAGATTTTAACTGTCTTATGGCCCCACAGTGGACATAATGTCCAAAGGTCCCCCAATACCTCGTTATAATGTAAGCAATTAGTGGGTCTGTGTGCAGAACTAGAGCTGGTGGATGTCTGGAGGCAGATCGACCTCACAAGTAGCAATTTAATTTCTTCATTAACCCGCACAAATGCCACAAGATGGATGATCTCTTCCCCATCCCTGAAACAATCTTAGACACGGTGGCATCCTGCTACAAATGGGAATATTACCCCAACATACCTGCCCCATAAGTGGGATAGAAGTCACATAAGATTATGTTGTATGCAGATGAGGGTTTTATGTTTTTGTCAAATCACACAATTTCGGCAGCTCACGTGATGTATGCATTAATTCGCTTGTCGCCTTTTCGTGCAATAAGATCAATTTTACAAAGTTTCTGGCCATGCCAATGGGAGGTCTGAGGGAAATACCTGATATTGAAGGTAAATCCTGGTTTCCTTTAAGTGTTACGGGAGGTGGGGAGTTTTCTCTATTTCGGTATAATTGCTTACATCCGTTTCTGAAAATTTATTTAACGTGAACATGACCCATTTGTTTGACAAAATTATACAAGAACTTCAAAGATGGGATGCACTTCCAACATCCTGGCTAGGTTGGATAGCTGTTCTTAAAATGAATGTACTACCTTATTTGCTATACCCGTGTGCATGCTTCCTTTGATGTTTCCCAGGCAGATATTAAGAGACTAATGGCTGGGTTA
>NW_026867935.1:1101625-1174653 GCF_020745735.1 Hemiscyllium ocellatum
ACTCAGATTACATGATTTCGATATTTTAAGAGCCTCTGAGAACGTTCGACCCAACCACCTCCACTCCCTATTTCAACTGTGACAGAGATAGAAAGAGAGGAAGAGAGAGAGGGGTGGGGGGGGGGGGGTGGTTTCAGGCTTTTTGAATAAATTCTCCCAACGTTAATACAGTTCAATTGGTGCGTGATCCTGCCATGAACGCCATGTTATCCATAATCCCGACAGCAGCAACAGTACCTTTGTTATAAAAGTGTTATCTCTTTCCAGCATTATAGAGAGAAGGAAAGTCTTTTTTTATGCCACAGGAAAGAAACGGAGATGTCTAAGAGGAAAAAGAGTTATTGTGATCATCGCTGAGAGTGTTGTTGAGGCAGTATTTGTGACACTGTGGACAGACTTTCTCTCCTTTATAAGGAATGATCGCCTTGTTACAGAGAGAGTGCCATGGAGCTTCTCCAGACTAATCCCTGGGATTATGGTACCATGAGGAGACAGTGAAGATTAATCTCTGGCGTTGTGACAGAATGAGAGGTGATTGCATTGAAACTTGAGGGGGAAGGACAGTCACTCACGATGTTCTAAATGGACACTGATACGGTGAAATATTCCATGGCTTCTTTTTTACTTGGGTTACATGATTGTCGATAGTTTAAGAGCCTCTGAGAATATTCCCCTCACTCCACACCCAATCCCCATGTCGCATGAGAAAGACAGCGGGCCAGTCTTTGAATAAACTCTCCCCACATTAATACAGTGGATTTGGTCTATGGTCCTGCACTAAAAGTCTCGTTATCCGCAATCCCTACAGCAGCCACAATACCGTCATGCTAAAACAGTTAACTATTCCCACCAGATTCTGATCTCCATGGAGAACATGGGTGTGTCTTCTCGGCGATGGAAGATGCCTCCTTGAGACTTAGCACAAATCATTTGTCTTCCCTCCTCACTGCCAGCAAACTATGTTAAAGCAACACACGTTCTACAAACAATGGAACCATGATTAACATCATGGAGTCCTCTATCAGTGCAGTCTCGTTTTCATTGGCTTGTCATGTTGGAACATCAATGACCCCCTCATGTTCCGTATAACTACCTCGTAGGGATGAATAGACACCTCCTGGTCCCATGGAACAGGGTTAAGGGTCTAATTGGGCTCTGCCTGTTCCTGTTTAACATCTCGATGCACTGAACAGACCACTTTCCTTCCTGTCTAACAGGCAGAAGTATTGAATGTGGTGTCACTCTTCCTGTTCCTGAATGCTATCTCATACCCGTGTGCAACCAGCTGGAGATGCTGAATGAGCTCCTCTGATAACTGTGGAAAGGTGCAGTGTCTGGCCGTACTGTTACATAAATGTTACCGACACTTTACCAGCACAAACCGGAATGCTGTCCGGGTCTTGCTGCACATGGACATAGAGGATTCAGGAGCTGATGGGGGACAAAATATTCTGAACATTCTGTGATCTTCAGTCATCATAACTGCTTCAGATCTTATGATGGGAAAATACATTGATGGAGCAGCTGAAGATGTTTGTGCTGAGGGGGCTAACCCGAGGATCTCCTGCAAAGATGTCCTGGGACTGAGAAGATTGTTGGCAACTGACCCCAAACCTCTTTATTTGTGTTCTGAAAGACCCCGGCCAGTGGGAAGGTTACACCTGATCCACATTCACATCAAATAAGTAGGTGGTCCCGATGCCATCCTCAGACAAATACTGCCGTGGTATCAAAGCCATTCGCTCTTTCCTGAGCTCCTGTGTTCGCCTCTTGTCCATATCAACAGGTGTTGGTGTATGAAAAGGGAGGGCTTTCCTCTCACCGAAGGTAATCCCTGTCAGGAATTATCTGGGCGAGAGAGTTAGGGGAGCTTTATCTCTGAAAGCATTTAAGGAAGACATGGATGGATTTTTGACCTGTCAGAGAGCTAAGGGGTGAAGAATTGGGCATTAAAGAGGAGTTACTGTCAACAGTAGATCCGCCATGATGTTATGCAATGGCTTGATCATCCAAATTACCTGATGCTGTTCCTTTTGTCCTCATATTCAGTAATTGCAAAGTTAATGGCTGTAATTTTCCTGAATGTTCTTTTATTGAATGTTGCAAACAGAGAGGGGAAAGTATTTTGTGAGTTATCTCTGGTTGAAGTATGGGGACAGTATTCACGGTGAATCTGGGTCTATGATATCACCAACAAATGAACCACAAGTTGCGGAGAGGAAACACTCTGTAAAGAGACCAGAAGCATCTGTGGAAACAAATAACATTTTCCAACCAACACTAAACCATGTGTGACAGTCTTGAGGGACTGAATGAGATTCTGTATTACTGTTGACCAGGTATTTGGAGCAAGTAGCCTCCATCTGTTCCTTGCAGGAGATGTGAGGGGTTGAATAGATCATAGCAACACAGGACTGAGCAGCAGGAGTGGGCTATTAAATACTTTGACACCGCTTCATATGCTTTTGCTCAAAGCAGCGCATTTCTGTCCATATACCATTTTACGACATACCAAAACAAATTTGAATAAATGCAAACATCCAGGCACCACAATCCTCTGGGGAAGGGAATTTCCTTTTGAACAGCCCTTTTAGAAATTCTCATTTGTGTTCCAACAAATGTTGAAGGGTCACTATGTTCTTTTCCAGTCCAACTCCTCCACTGATTACACCCATCTTAAATGCAATCAGTTTAGTGAGGTGGCCAATGATTTAGGTCTCAGAGTAGGCCATATTCTTGAAAAATGTGAGGCACAGAAAGTTAAACTCATAACAAATGGTAAAATGATGGAGTGCCCCACAATGTTATTCTACCTTTGAAGTTATTCTGCTCACAAAAGCTACTGGTCGTGGCATTTCTTTCTGGAACAGTGGGATTTGGCTGAATTCCTTTCGTTTCTGGCAGCGGAGAGATTTCAATGAATCGTCACCAGGAATCCTTCACAAGTGGTAAAGATGACGCAAGAATTTTATTGTCTCACACTTTGATATCTGGTGGAACAAAGTAAGAGAGAAGGGTCAATCGGCTGCTCCTTCTCAGACAGGGAACATTTTTCTCCCTCTCTGTGTTGGAACATGCAAGTTTGTCACTGAACACCAAACTGGACCATGTGCGATCTCCTGGAGCAGTCTCTGGAAAACCTGATGATGGATTATATGCAGGTGCGTCATTGCTCTTGTACACAATTCCTTCCAATCGCAAAAAATGTCCCCACTTTATAATTTGCTGACATGCTTACTTGTGTCTGTGTAATTTGTAAATATTGGTAGGTGTCTTCATAGTCTGTGTGTTAATATCAATGCATATTTTTCTTAAAGTTTGTTCTCTAGCTTTAGTCTCCCTGACAGGAGATAATATGCATCCAGCTGATACACTTTCCAGAAAGTCATGGATGGTTCAATATTATTTCTCAGCTATGCTCAAAACTGATAATCCCCCATAACAAAAGGCCGGCATTCCAGGGATGAGTAAAGGGAAACCTCTTTGAAAATCTTCGAAAATAATTATATATTTTTATTTTAGTGTTAGGGGATCAATCCTGCTCACAGTACATCGGGTGGGGTCTCAGCAATGCCCTGTACAGATGCAGTAAAACATTCCTGTAATTAAACTTGATACCTTTTGCCAAAAACAGCATCATTCCACTTACCTTCCAAATCACTTGCTGCACCTGACTTCATATGATTCAGGTCGCAAGAACATGGAAACCTCCTGTATCGCAGAGTTCGGCAATCTCTCTCCATTTAAATTGTTTACCATTGTTTCAACCTTCATGCCAAATAGACAACTTACCGTGTGTTCCTTCTGCTGAAGGTTTGCTCACTCACCTTCCCTGCCTGTCTCACATTGCAGACTGACTAACTCCATTTGACGACACATTGAATGACCATCTTGGTGTACGAGCTAATTGAGCTCCAAGCCGTTCCCTCCCCTTCCTCCAGATCTTTGATACAGATTGTTGATCATTGATGACCCCACAGTGATCCCTGAGGCACTCCATCAGTTAAAGCTTTGCAGGTTGAAAATAAACATTTATCTCTACTTCCTATTTCCTGTAGGGGCAGCTTCCCTATTTCTGTGTAGCAACTCAGGTGGGTTGAATGGTCTCCTCCTGGACTATGTAGTGTAGTGAATGAGCTGAATTAATTCTATAATCCTGTGTAATTCCTTAGAGGGGCGGAATGGACTCCTCCTGTGTCATTGTAACGATACTGTCCGACAGAATAGAGTGGTCCCCAACCCTGTAACAGCATCGAGAAGTGGATTGAGGTAACAATACATGGGATAAGGGCAGAAGTTTGCCCATTCGGCTTCTCCATTCAGAATGTTCATGGCTGATCTGAGTGTGTCTGATCATCCATTTCCTGTGTGTTCCCAATAAACACTGACCTTCTGTCCAGTAAAGATCAGTCGAGCTCAGCCTTGAATATCTTTAATAACCGAGTCTTCACTGCTCCCTGGGGATGAGGACAACACAGGTAACACAACACTAATGGAAAAGGGACGTCCTTATTTCATTGTGGGATTGTTATTTTCAAACTGTGTTAATTGAACATCAAATCACCACCTCTTTTCAGACATAAGGAGAGAATAATTAGGAATAATTTGGAACATAATCCATTCCGGACTCCAATCCTATCCCACATTCCCACTGACCCTTTCCATTCAAATATATATCGCACGCAGCATCTGCTGCTGTCTCAGGAAGAGAATGCCTGATAGCATAATACCGCAGGAGCATTAAGGAAATGATCAGATTGAGGCCATTCAGCTTATTGATTCGGAACGTCCGTTCAATAATTTCTTATATGTTCCTCAACCACATTCTTCTGCCTTCTACTTAGAATCCTTGATCCCCTTAAAAAACAATTGTGTCTTAATGACACTAGTGTCTGTGCCTCTGTGTATCTGTATGTGAGTGAGTATTTGTGCGTGTGTGTGTGTGTGTGTGTGTGTGCCTCTGTTTGTTTGTGTGTGTGTGTGTGTGTGTCCATGTGCTTATTATCTGTGAGTTTGCGTGTCTACATCAGTCTGTCTGTGTTTCAGCCAGTGTTTCCATCTGTATTTATGTCCATTTTTATGTGACTGCATATGTGTTTGTGTGTTTTTAAGTGTATGTATACTATCTCCTGGTAAGTATTGTGTGTGTTCACCTATGTATTTCTGTGTCTGCTTCTCTGTGCAGGGAGGTATCTGTGTGTGTGTGTGTTTTTTTGGAAGTATAAGGACTGTTGTTGGAACTGCCAGTGGGTTTAGTTTGAGAATCGTCTTTCACTGAACATTGATCCTTACCTGGTCAGTAGGACATGGATGTTTCAGATTCTCCACACGAGGCGTCCAGGTCCGCTCCAGCTCTTCAAGAGTTCTCCCCTCATGGAGTGGGGGGAGGGGCGTGAGGTAACAGATATTGGGCACTCCACTAAGCGGCTTGACCCTTTCTATCCTATTCAGGCTGTTTCTCCTCGAATGGGAGAAAGGGATGGAGTGGGACTGGGAATGGGTGACACGGCTGTATGTGCTGGTGTAGGTGGGGGGAGTTGTGAGGTGTCTGGAATGAGTCAGTCGACAGTTTTGAATCCATATAGTATGATTAGTTGCTGAATTCAAGAGTGAGAGTGGGAGTGCTTGAGCCTTATTTGGAGACAGAGCATGAACCTTGTTCGGTGTTAGGTGCTATAACAGATATACAGTGAGTGTGAGGGAGCAGAGAGTATATGGTAACTCTTATCCTAACAGAGCGAGGAAGATATTGTTGCTTGTCCAGTATTGTGGGACATTTCTTCAGATCATCTCAGCGTCGAGGTGAGCATCCCTGAATGTCTTGTCCAAGACGGTCACTAATAACGACACAGACCTGTCCCTCAGCTTCCAGAGAATCAGTTTAGGTAGAGTTTACAGACAGCAAGGAGAAGCTAATATTGGTGTGTTATATATTGAAACCAAAACGGTAGCAGAAAATCTGAGCATCATGTGCTCTGGAAATTAGATAAGCAAGTTTTGTGGATACCGCAGTCTTATTGAATGGTCTCAAGTTGCATCTAAGCTGCGTTAACTATGACAGCTGAAGCAGTGAAAAACAAGTTCTGCAAGTGTATATGAGGTGGGTTGAAGAGTATGTTGTGAAGCAAAGTAGAGAGCAGGTTATTTTGGATTTGATGTTGTATGGTCAGAATGATGAATTATTAACCTTGGTCTGAAGCAGCTTTTAAGGGATAATGGCATTTATAAGATGCATTTTACAAGGTGTCTGTATACAATATTGAATGCTTAAATATTCTAGTCAAACATCATGGAAGACTGAAGGCTAGAGTGTCAAGACATCTTCAGTGAATTTGGAAAGTACAATATAACATTCAGTGGGACACAAGCAATGGTTGTTAGAGCCATAGAGTCCGACAGCACGGAGACAGACTCATCATCCCAAACTGATCCATTCCGACCCAAGTATCCATCCACGCTAACCCCATTTCCCTGCCATTGCCCCGTATCCTTCTAATCCTTTCCTATCCATGTATTTGTTCAAATACCTTTTAAATTTTGTTAACGTATCCACCTCAACCACTTCTCATTCCATATGCGTAACAGCCCCTGTGTTAAAAAGTTGTTCCACATGTTCCCTTTTATTCTGCCCCCTCTGACCTTACACTGATGCCCTCTAGTCTGTGATGACCAAACTCTAGGAAAAAAAGATTGTGTGCATTCACTCTATCCATGCCTGACATGATCTTATAAACCTCAATATGATTCCCCCCCTCAGTCTCATGCACACAAAAGTAAAAAGTCCTAGCTTGTCCAACCACTTTCTATAACTCAGACTATTGAGACCTTGGCAACATCCTTGTAATTTTTTCTGCACTCTTTCCAGTTTAATAACATCCTTCCTATAGCAAAGTTAACAAAACTGAACATAACACTGCCAATATGGTCTCACCAGCATCCTGTATAACTGCAACATAACTCCCAAATTTCAATGCTCAGTGATATAAACCGATTAAGGCCAGTGTGCCAAAAGCTCAATTCACTGTCTACCTCGGAATCAACTTTCAGAGAACCATGCACCTGAATTCCAAGATCCCTCTGACCCATTACACCCGTTAGGACCCAACCATTCACCATGAAACTCCAACCATGATTTGACTTTCTAAAATGCAAGAACTTGCACTGATCAATATTAAAATCCATTTGCCATTTCTCAGCCACTTCTCCAGCTGATCAAGATACTGCTGTAATTTCTGAAATTTCTGATAACCTTCCTCACTCTCCATGATGCCGCTTGTTTTAGTGCCGTCTTCAAACTTACAGATCATGCCTGTACATTTTCTTGTAAATTATAGATATATGTAATATGTAGTGGTCCCAGCATCAACCCCTGAGGCATTTCACTATTCACAGGCCTCCAGTCTGACCAGCATGTTTCCATTATTAATCTCTCCTTCCGACCATCAAGGCAATGTTGTACCTAAATTGCCAGCTCCCCTTCAATTCCATGTGATCGAACCTTCCAGAGCGGCGTACCAGGTGAAACCTTATGGAAGGCTTGATTGGAATCCATCTAGACTACATATACCACCCTGACCTCCTAAATGTTGCTGGTCACTTTACCAAAGAACTCCAACAAAATTGTGAGTCATGATCTCCCTTGCACAAACTCCCGTGCCGAATTTGATGAAGAGCTTTTGCCCGAAACATCAATTTTCCTGCTCCTCGGATGCTGCCTGACCTGCTCGGCTTTTCCAGCATCATTCTAATCTTACTCCGAACCACACCCTGTCTTTCCAAATGCATGTATATTCAATTCTAAAATAACCTACCCACTAGCTTTTAGGATGACTGGTCTTGGAGTTCCCAGGTTTATCTTTGCAGCATTTCTTGAATACGGGCTCAGCATTCGCTACGCTCCAGTCGTCCAGGACCTTACTCGTTGGCCTGCGATGATAGAAAAGAGCCAAGCAGTGCTCCTGCAATTTCTTCTCTATCCCCTGCTATCCTCCTGTGGTGTTCCTGAATATAACTGTTCAGGACCAGGAGTTTTTTTAGAAATAATGCAAAGTCTGGAACATACCAATGTTTGTCATCTTTATAAATGATCTAGAGGAGGGGCTTGAAAGCTGGGTGAGCAAGTTTGCGAATGACACAAAGGTCGGTGGAGTTGTGGACAGTGAAGAAGGATGTGGCAGGTTACAGCGGGATATAGATAGGTTGCAGAGCTGGGCAGAAAGGTGGCAGATGGAATTCAATGTAGCTAAGTCTGAAGTGATTCACTTTGTTAGGAGTAACAAGAAGATGGATTACTGGGCTAATGGTAGGCTACTTGGTAGTGTGGATGAGCAGAGGGATCTTGGTGTCCATGTACACATATCTCTGAAAGTTGCCAACCAGGTAAATAGTGCTGTGAGGAAGGCATATGGTGTACTGGGCTTTATTGGTAGAGGAATTGAGTTCCGGAGTCCTGAGGTCATGTTGCAGTTGTATAAGACAATTTTGCGGCCTCATCTGGAGTATTGTGTGCAGTTTTGGTCGCCATACTATAGGAAGGATGTGGAGGCATTGGAACGAGTGCAGAGGAGGTTTACCAGGATGTTGCCTGGCATGGTAGGAAGATCTTATGAGGAAAGGCTGAGGCACTTGGGGCTGTTCTCATTGGAGAAAAGAAGGTTTAGGGGAGATTTGATAGAGGTTTATAAGATGATGAGGGGTTTAGATAGGGTAGACACTGAGAACCTTTTTCCGCTAATGGAGTCAGGTGTTACTAGGGGACACAGCTTTAAATTAAGGGGTGGTAGGTATAGGACAGATGTTAGGGGTAGATTCTTTACGCAGCGGTTGTGAGTTCATGGAATGCCCTGCCAGTAGCAGTGGTGATCTCTCCCTCTTTATGGTCATTTAAGCGGGCATTGGATAAGCATATGGAGGTTATTGGGCTAGTGTAGGTTAGGTAGGATTTGGTCGGCGCAACATCGAGGGCCGAAGGGCCTGTACTGCGCTGTATTTTTCTATGTTCTATGTTCTATGTTCTATGTTCATACGTCTATTTATTTCAAGTACAAACACCAAAGAGTGAGAAAGTGACTCAATGATGGTTAACATAACAAATTAGAAAATATGTTAATCATAGGAAGAAACTTCAGAAGAATTCCAACTGTTGTGGAAACCTGAGAACTCTCAGAAATTAACGATGCGAAAATGGAAGGCCATGAAACTGAAAAGGAAATCAAAAATAGAACATATATGCTAACAAACAGGAACACAAAGACTGCATCAATCTACGATCTATATTTCAAAGGAAACAAAATAAAAGCACGACCAAACGTGAAAATTTGTAATCGGGAGAGGAGAGGTCATTTTGGAGAACAGGGAAATGGCCAAGAAAACAACCAGTCACTTTGCATCTGTCTTCATGTCTTCCAGAAAATCTCCCAGTAATACCAAGTGATCATATCGGACTCCTGGAGCTAAAGACATAAAGTCAATTCATATCAGTAACAAGGTAGTACTTGAACAATGGAGCAGGATTGAACATTGCTAAGTCTGATGAAACAGATGTACGTCCTATCAAAACGTCAGAAATAAATCAGCAATAGTAGTATTAATTGCACTGTCGATGACTGTGTTTTATTTTCCTGTACATTCTGCAGAGTCTGGAAACTATTGTGGATAAACGTGACTCAAGCACTATAGATGAATGGAAGGAATCCAAACAGCTACAATGGGTAACATACATAGTGTGAAGAACTGCAGACCAATTAACTTGACATTTGTAGTGAAACTTTTGGAATCTATTACACAGGATGATATTTTTGCTATTTAGAAATTATCAGCAACAATGGAGAGAATCAGCATGCATTTCTGTTAGAGAAATCATACTTGATAAACTTTGGAATTGTTTGAAGTTGTTTCTTACAGCATCGATAAAAGGGAAGCAGTAAAAGTGGCATATATTGGATTTTCGGAAGGATTTCTAAAAGATCTTAGTGAGTTCGTAAATGCAATCAATGTAAAGGGTATTTGGAGGAATATACCTAAGTGGAAATTTAAAGTTTGTATCAACTTCATTTAAGAGAATCAGAACACTGATATAAAGACATGTTGAAGCAGTTTCTCAGTGTGTTGATGGGACCGTAGCTGGAGTATTGCGTACAGTTTTTGTGACCGAATCTCAGAAAGAATATACTGACCACAGAGGAAGTGCAGTGGAAATTCTCCAGATTAATCCCTCAGATGGTGAGATTGCCTAATGAGGAAACTCGGCCTGTGTTCTCTAGAGTTTCAAAAGTGAGGGGTGGGTCACAGTGAAATTTAGAAAATTCACAAAACATCTGACAAGTTGGAAATTAACGGAACGCTTCCCTCGCTGTCTATTCCACATTCAAGGCAAATAATGGCAGGATCTGGGACAGGCCAGTTAAGACTACAATAAGGTGGAGATTCTTCACTTGGAGGGGACTAATTAACACAGGGGCATGGAAACCTACTGGCAGGCAAGATTAGTGATAATCTCCAGATATTCTCCAAGTGTGTCCAGCGGAACAGAATAACCAGGGAACAGGTAGGACTCATTAGTGACTTTCCAAGTCGCATCCAAATCAACTTTAGTGGTAGGAGACAGACGGTGGTGGTAGAAGGCTGTTTGTGCAATTGGAGGTTAGTGTCCAATGGAGTACCACGGGGATCAGTGCTGTGTCTCTTAATATGTGTGATTCGGAGGTGTTGGTGTTGGACTGGGGTGGTCAAAGCTAAAAATTGCATAACACCAGGTTATAGTCCAAAGGTTTATTCGGTGGCACTAGCTTTCGAAGTGCTTCATCAAAGTGAACAACCACCTGATGAAGAAGCAGCGCCTCGAAAGTTCGTGCCTCCAAATAAACTTGTTGGACTATAAGCTGGTGTTTCCTGATTTTAAACCTTATCATAAAGGATGCAGCTGTGAATCTGGACGAGGGGTGGGGGAGCCATAAGTAAGTTTGTGTTTGATACAAAAATTAGCCGGGTGGTTGGCAGTGAGGAGGAAGGCTTTATGTTACAGGAAGATACAGATGGAATGGTCAGATGGTCACATCAATGGCAGATGGAATGTAACCCTGATAAATATGAGGTGATGCACTTTGGAAGAAGGAACCAGGCAGGGGAGGACTAAATGAATGGCAGAACAAGAGGAAGCTCAGTGAGTGCTTCTCCACACATCCCTGAATGTGGCTGGACAGGGTAACACACAATTTGAGAAAGCATACGGGAGTGTAAACGCAGCCTTCACACATCGAAACATAGATTATAAGAGCTATGCGGAACTTTCGTTAGCCATGATGGAATACTGTATGTAGTTCTGGAAGCTACATTACAGGAAGGATGTGATTGCACTGGAGAGGGTGTCGAGGAGATTCACCAGGATGTTTCCTTGGATGGAGCATATCAGCTTTGGAGAGAGGCAGGATAAGCTCGGGTCGTTTAGTTTGGAGCAGAGAAGACTAAGGGGGACGTGAATCAGGAGGATAAGATTGCGAGGGACATGGACGGGGTGGACAGACAGCAGTTGGCCCTTTTAGTGAAAGGGACACACTTTTTAAGTGAAGGGTTTGAGGCTGAGTGAGAATTTGGGGACTGTTTTTCACCCAAAGTATGTTGGGGTCTGGGATGCACTTCGTGAGAGGGGAATTGTTACGGTAACCTCAAAACCATTAAAAAATACATGGTTGTGCACTTGAAATGCCATAAGATTCACAGCGACGAGTTTTGTGTTGGAAAGTCGGGCTAATGTAGACCGTGCTGTATTTCTGTCAGTGCAGAGTCTGTGCTTCTGCGATTGTATGGCTGTGAAAGGTCAATCATTCAGTAGCTTAAGATAGGAATTGATGAATTTCTGAAGAATATCTTATCAAACTGTATATGAGTGAACTTGTAATATCTTCTGAAAATACGTCAATGACAAAATTAAGAGATAAAGGGGTAGCTTCCTTACATTTTTTATCAGATAACTGAGGACAGGGAAATAGCGGATTAATGGGGCAAATACTTCAGTTATGCCTTCACAAAAAAAAGCAAAAATAAAATTTCCTCACAATTCTAGGGAAATTTAGTCTGCTGAGAAAAAGGGAATAGAATGAAATTAGCAACTAAAATGTTTTAGAGAAAATATTGGACTGAAATTAATGGGCACAGACAAAGTCAATAGAGGTTTATGAAATAGGAATCAGATTTGAGAAAGTGGGTGTTAGCAAAATTAGGAGAAGGTATCAACACAATACGATTGGAATCTCAGAAAGATTTTTGATAAAGCCCCAAGCCTTTTGTGCAAATTCGAATCCTGTGGGACTGGGGCTAATATATGGTCATGGTTTTAGAATGGGAGAGCTGGCAGGAAACAGTGAGTAGGAATAAAACCATGTTTTTGAATGGAAGGCTTGGAGGATATAACAAGGATCGAGATTTGGCATCCAGCTATTCCCAATACACATCATATCTTTGGTTGAGGGGCTCAATTGCAATGGACCCAAGTCTGCTGACAACACTAAATGATGTCAGCTTGTGAGTGGATGAGGAGGATGTAAAAAAAAAAGCCTCCAAGGTGATTGAGACAAGTGGAGTGACTGACCAAATATCTGGCAAATGGCGAGAAATGGCAGAGATGAGAGGTTGTGTACTTTGATGGTATCAATTGAATGGTAGCTTATTATTGGAAAAGGGATTGGTTAAAAAATGTTGATCTATAAATGAACTTAAGCTGTATTTTTGTTTATTTCTGCACAGTCTTCCGAGTCCATGTAGGGCAGTGAGTTCTGCTGGGAATGGCATTGGCACGCTATATACATTGTACATAGACACACCAATTGGGGAGCTGTAACATTGAAAAGAATCTGCATCTCCCTGTACACTAGTCACTGAAAGCAATATTGCATAAGCAGAAAGCAGTTAGGAAGATAAATGTTTTATTCACTTTCATTTCAGGGGTATTTAGAATACAGGAGTAATGGTCATTCACTGCAATTGTCCAGGGTCTTGGTGTAACCCCATCTCGAACATTGTGCAGTGTTGTGTGCAGTTTTGGTGTCCTTACCTAATAAAGGGCAAACCTAACATTAAGGGAGTGCAGTGAAGGATGACTAGACTAATCACTGGGTTGACAGGTTAGTTGTTGGAGCAGAGTTTGGGGTGACTGGGCCTGTATTCCATGGGCTTTAGGAAAATGTGTGGAGATCTCAGTGAGATATATAAAACTCTGTCAGTGTGTGACAGATTTGAAGCAGGGATGATAATTCACTTGATAAAACAAAAGTTCACGAACCGCATTGCAGTCAAATCGTACTTAATAAACAAGCGTTATCAGAGAACTCCCTATATATTGATGGGCCGAAGGCACTATATTTCATAATGTTTAAACATATTTTGGGATATGAATATTGTGTGGGGAAAACTGCATTAAGGAGATGTTCGGCCATGAAATAGCATGGGGGAAGCTTAATGTGCTGAATGACCTCCTCCTCTCCCGATGTTTCTGTGCAGTCTGTGGGAAAGCTCTCAGATGTTAGGAAGGATGTCTATGCAGGGTCAGCAGGACTGTGTTTCCCATTCCCTTTTCTGATAACGAGGTTGATGCCAGATGTTCTGTCCGGTTTTATCCTTTAAGACATCAGAGTAGTTTGATACAATTGAGTGTCTCACTTGGCCGATTCAGAGACACTCTGTGCGTCTGGGGTCACTTCTAGGCCAGACCAAGAAAGCACGGAGATTCTTTTCCTGAAAGTATATTGGTGAAGGAGATCGATGTTTACAATCAACATTGGACACAAGATCACTGACACCAGATTTTAGGTCTCGATATTTTATTAATTATTTTCAACTTCCTCCAGCTGCCAGAGTATTGGCCTAGTCTGGATTCGTAATCCAATGCTATTTCTACTACAGTACCATCTCCACATGGGAATCCATCGGAAACCACATTGACCTGATTATTTCGGTGCTGTTTGACAGCTCCATCAAAAATTATTCCCACCAATTTGACTATCGTGATGGGACTGAGGGGGTGGTAATTGGTCAGATTGTAATTATTCTCCACTCAGGGGCTGGACATAGTTGAGTAATGTTCCCCTTTTATCTTAGCCTGCTGGACAAACTTTCCTCATTCCTGAAGAAGGGCTCAGGCCCGAAACATCGATTCTCCTGCTCCTTGGATGCTGTCTGACCTGCTGAGCTTTTCCAGCAACACATTTTCAGCTCTAATTTTCCTCATTGCCAGGGAGATGTCAGTGTTGGAGCTGGAATGAAACAGCTTCCCCAGGGACACGGCTTGTTGTGCAGCACAAGTCTTCAGTCCTACTGCAGGAATGGTGTCAGGGCCCATTGCCTTTGTCGTATCTGCTGCGTTCAGCTGTTCCCTCATGACAGTACAGCAAATCGAATTGCTTGAAGACTGGCATCTGTGATTCTGTGGGAAGCATGATGAGTTTGAGGTGGATCATCCACTCATCACGTCTGGCTGAGGATAGTGCAGACACCACATCTTTGACTTTTTTCACTGACGTACAGAGCTGTTCCGATATTTAGGATGAGGATATTTGTGGAGTCCTCACCTCCAG
This sequence comes from Hemiscyllium ocellatum, assembly GCF_020745735.1. Lineage (NCBI taxonomy): Eukaryota > Metazoa > Chordata > Chondrichthyes > Orectolobiformes > Hemiscylliidae > Hemiscyllium > Hemiscyllium ocellatum. Next base: position 1,116,193 of record NW_026867935.1, read on the forward strand.
TAAATTGTTTAATAGTCCATCGACATTTAAGTTTGGATTTGGCAGGACAACAGAGCTTAAATCTAATCTGTTAGTCTTGGGATCATTTCCCCTCTCCGTCAGACATTAGTTCTGCTGGTCGGAATGTAACCAGTTAATTGCAGTAGCTTTAATGGGTTGTCAACAGGTTTAGGTCCACGTGATTCTGACCCTGGCATGTTCACCCACACTCATCACTGAACCATGGACTGGCTGGATGGTAATGGTAGACTGATGAATTATCGTCGGGAAAATGTTACAGATTGTCGTTGAATACAATTCTGTTTCTGCTGATGCTGTGATCTACAGCAACAAATGATAACCCAGTGTGAGTTACAATATCTACAATTCAATTCTACTGTCTGTCTCCCCAGTTCACACCGAGACCCATTCACCCATCAGCCCTGTATTCTGTACCTAACCTGGTTTCTGATGCAGTAACACTTGCATTTTCATAATCTTATTCTGCTGAGGGCCTCACCCTGATGTCACGCCTCTAATTTGTTACTTTAACTCAATCCATTTAAAGTAATGATCTATATCGTTTCTCTTCCACAACGTCAACTTCTGTATTTGAAGTGAATGTGTTTCCCTCTGTTTTTCCCCTGACCATGATTAAGAGCTCTGTAGTGTCAGTGATGCCAGACTTTTGTAGGTTCAGAATCAAGGAACTTGTGCACCATGCGTTATTGTTCAGTTCCCAGTGTACAGCACTCCTAGTTGGACAGGATGTTTGAGCATCTTTGTCATCCTTCTTTGGAAATTGTCCAAAAACAGAAATTGCTGAAGATGTTGCAGCATCTTCTGCAATGAATGCAGTGTTTAACTTTTAGGTCCAGTGACCCTCTACAAAGCTCCCAGTTTCTAAAGCAAGTTTGGTATTTTTATTAACAGTATCCATAGTTAGTTGTTTGTAAAAGTTTGTTCTGTGTCTATTCATGTCTGGAGAAACTCCAAAGATCTGTCAGCATCTGCAGAGACAGAGAAACAGCGTTTGCATTTTGTGACACTTCTTCACAACTGAAAAGCATTGGAAACTTGGCTGTTAAATACCTTGCCCGAGGTGGGAGATAGGTCACAGGGGAAAGAGGGCGTGGCAAAGATATAACGGCTTTTAGCAGTGGTGAACTAGAAGATGATATAGAACGGGTTGAAATAAAGATGTGGATGGGAAAATGGGTTCTCTCTATTGAGTGCAAGATAAAGAAGACACAATCACACAAGGTCATTGTGAGGCCAGGAGGAAGAATGTTGACTATATGGCATACAAAGATCTGGCCATAAATACGTTTTCACTGTCGAGATCATCACCTCCTTTAGACAAAGGATATCAGGTGCTTGACTTTTTATTGACACTAGTAAGCGTTTCATGCTGCTTGAGTTTTGTAATAGGGAGAAAAAACAAATCACAGTATGCAGTTTGGGCTGAGTATTGTTTACCTGTCATGTTTACTCCAGTTTCAAATTTGCAGTATTTATCTTTAAATGCTTGTTCTTGAAGTTAGTATTGGATGGAGTTTGAGGGATGGTTGAGGGATGACATTATAGAAGTTTCTAAAATCATGAGAGGTATGGATAGCGTGAATAGCCAAGATATTGCCCACGGGATGGGGGTGTTCAGCCATAGTAGGCATTGGTTTAAGGTGAAAGGTGGAAGAATTAAAAGGGATGAAGGGGCAACGTTTTTACACAGAGGGTAGTGTGGGTATGAAATGAACTGCCAGAGTACGAGTACTGGATGCCAGTACAGCTACAACATTTAAAACTCATTTGGATAAAACATATGAATGGAAAACATTGAGAGGCCTATGGGCCAAATGAAAGCAGATGGGACTAGCTTAATTTGGAAAACCTGGCTAACATGGACATTTAGAAAAGCTTCACGCAGAGTCAGTGGGGGTCTGTAAAAGGGAAATTATATTTTTCCCTGTAAAATCATGCAAGTATTTCTGGAGATGCCTGAGAATGTAACAAGCGGACTTGATACAGGGGATCTGTTAGAACACCAGGCTTTCCAGAGTTTTTCCACAATGTATTACAAAAAAAAGTTCTTACACAAGTCAGAAGCTCGTAGGATGATGGAGAATGTATTAACATGGGATGATGATTGCTTAACATATAGAAATCGGAGAGTCAGGGTTAATGGATCTTCATGATAAAGCTGTATCTGCTGGAGGACCACGGCTATCAGTCCGATGACATCAGTTATTAACACTCTATATTGATAGCCTGAAGGAGAGAGCTGAGTGCAATTTACATCCGAGTTTGAGGATGACACTGAGAATCAAAATGCAGGCTGTTATTTAATGGAGACGACTTCCAGAAAAGGAACAGTACAAAGGGATTGGAGTGTTCCTGTGTATGAAACATAAAGTCAGCATGCTGATGCAGCAAGTAACTAGGTTGGTTCAATAGCCGGCATCCAGGGATGAAAGGGTGGTGTTACTGCGAATCTCTAAAACGGTGAGGTGACTATTCATTCGGGTTTAAATGAATGAGGAGTGATACAGATGAAAAATACAAGTAACATAAGGGACTTGAGAAGGTAGATGTTGAGACGTTGTTACCATTCCTGAGTGGAGTCTCAAACACGAGGACATAGATACCGAATATGGAACATTGATTTCTCTCTGAGATGCAAAGTGATATCTTCTCTCAGAAGGTAGTGAATGTCTGGAATTCCCTGACTCAGAGAGGTGTGGAGGGATACAAGGAGTAGGCAAGAAAGTGGAGTTAGACCTGGAGTAGATCCGCCATGTTCATATTAAATGACAGGGCAAGCTTGAGGGGCCAAATAGACTACTCTTGTTCCAATTTATTAATTTCACATGTTATACTTTTGCAAAGTAACATGTTATTTTCCCGGAAGTTGTGCTATGTAATGCTACATTCGGGTGAGCAGTGGATTTGTGTGAGTTAACACTGGGTGGGGTTTTGGGGCTGTATTCACAGTAAATCTGGGTCTGTAACACGACCCACATCTGGAGCAGACGTTGCAGAGAGGGGAAGCCTGGAAACAGGAACTGGGGGTAAGTGTCCCTTCCTGACCCAGCCTGGATTTTCCAAGTGCATTTCCAAAACTGCACCTAACCAACAGAGTGGCTTTGATCTGCCTTTGTTTGCCTGGTCCGAAGGGCAGAATGGAACATCACAACATAGGGCTGAGGGACACGAGTGGACTATTCGGCCCTTTGACACTACTCCACCAGTAAATAAGGTCGTGGTTCATCTCATTATGGTCCCAGCTGCACTTTTCTTTCCTTGCACCATTATCCCTGATTCACCTGTCTATGGAAAATCAGACGAAGCTAGCCTCGATATAATATTAAGATTCAACCATCCCAAACTTCTGGGAAAGAGAATTCCAACTTGAATGAATTCCCACTTCGTGATTTTTTTTCTCACTCCAGTTGTGACTGAGGATGGAGGGTGTCACTCTTTCCTTTTCTAGTCCCACTTTTCCACTGCTCACAAAAAATTTTAAATGTAACCAGGTTGGTGATATGGCCGATGATAAATGTCTCAGACTGGGTCAGGTTCAGTGATAAGAACAAGTCAGGTAGATTTCTTTAGTCAGTCACAAGTTACTAACAGAACTAACAGAGAGATATATTGGATCTGTGTGTAGCACTGCTGCCTCACATCACCAAGGAGCTGGGTTCAATTCCAAACTCAGGCAACCTTCTATGTGGTTTGAACATTCTCCACATGCCTGTGTGGGTTTCCTCCCAGTGCTCCAGTTTCTTGCCACAGTTCAAAGATGTGCAGTTTAAAGTGGATTGCTCATAGTGCCCACGGAAGTGTAGGTTAGATGGGTTAGTTATGGGAAGTGCAGGGTTACATGGATAAGATTGGGGGCACGTCCAGGTGGGATGCTGTTTGGTGGGTAAGTGTGGACTTAATGGACGGAATGCTCTGCCTCCACACTACAGAGGTTCTATGACAATGACAATAAATTTGGACTTACAAACACCCCGTGGATACATACTAATCCACACTTATCAAGGACTTGTATGTTTCAATCTCATTCCAAGAGTAACCTGTTAAAGCCTTCGTAATATAAGCCCTTCACCCCAGGAATACGTGAAATGAAATATCTCTGAACTGCTTCCAATGTAATTATATCCTTTCTCAGATAAGGAGACACAAAAGACTAATCTCACACTCAGATCATAATGTTTATAATTGTTTTCTCAAAGTGTTGTGAGTCTTTGGAAACCTCTTCCCCACAGAGCGTTGGAGGCAGGGATACAGAATATTTTTGAGGCATAGATGGAAGTTTCATAAACAAGAACACAGTCAAGGATTATCGAGGAATGGGCAGCAATGTGCAGAGTGGGGGAAATGTAGACAGTGGTATCAAATAACACGGCTTCAGAACCTCCAGGAATAAATGCAAAATGAAATGATAATATCGATAAAATGTTAAGGGGGAATACTAGACGGCGGGGATCCAGAAGGTCTGCTTTGCTGGGCTCTGCATCAACACACGGGCAAAGTGGTTCTCTAATCCACCTACCCAAGCCGTTTACTTAAACTTCAACACTAAAAGAGCGATAGAATCTTTAGTGATCCCGATTTGTTAAAGGGCAATGACAAAATACGGGAAAGGATCGAGTAAGTTCCAACACATGGTGCACCCGTCAGAAGCATAGAGCATACCTGAGGCTGTAGCTGCAACCCACTCTGCTCTTCAGTAGACCCAGTTACTCACCAGGTCTTGGTCACTGAGTTCATCAAGTTATGTGAAATGATTGAAGCCATGATTGAAGAACCGTTCAGCCGTGGCTAGAGCCGCTCTCAGCCGTGCTCCAAAAACATAAGCAGCAACTTGACAGCCTTGGAAACAGCCCGGATGATGCCAAGTGCCGAACTGCAGTGGCAGAGACCGTGATCGATTCCTCTCGGGAGAGGATCCTCGCCCTTGAAAAATAGGTCTGCACCTTAACTGAATAAGATGACGAACTCGAGAACAGGAGTAGGATGAAGAATATTCACATCGTCGGTTTGCTGGAGTGGACAGAAGGTGGTCAGCCGGTGAGTTCTTTCAAGAACTGGCTGCAGTGATCCCTTCACTTCGAAACTGAGGAGGGTGAAGACTGAGACAGTTCATCAGATTACGGCGCGGTAGTCAGACTCAGACCAACGCCTTCATCCTGACCTTGCGCAATTACTTAGTTATGGGGATGAACAAAAGGGATGGAAGCTTTCAGAACCCAGGGGAAAGATCCGATGGGTTTAATTCACTAGAGCTCCAGGATTATGTTCTTTCAGGACTCTTCAGCGGCGGTGATTCAGGAAAGAAAATCTCTTGATGAGATTAAGAGAAGTGCAAGGGAATTCTGATTCAGTATTCCTTACGGTACCCAGCGGTGCTCTGTATTGATTTCAATGGATCCACGAACTCGTCTGGCTCTCCAGAGAAAGCGAAAACTTTATGGACATTTTAAAGTAAGCTGGATATTTAGATAATCATGTTTCTCCTAAAGAAATTTTGTTGGATTTTTCTAGTATTCACCAGTATTAAATTATAGCCGGGACTGGGTGGTGTACTCATTTTTAACTTCTTCGTTAGTATTACTACTCTTTTTCTCCTTCTTTGCTTGTGTCTGGGGTGCAGCTCAACCTGGAGGGAGTTACAAAGGTAGTTGTGATGGCTAAGTGCCAATCGAAGGGCAGTTCAAGCCCGATTTTTATTGTTAATTGCCCAGGATTCCATATTGGTAGCGGGCAGAAGATAAAGTTTTAAGATATGTAAGCGTCCCCAGTTGACGGGGGAGGTAAATTCCCCTTTCGAGCGTCATTGGAACTTTGGATTTTATTTTGTTCTTTGTTTTTTTTTATGTTTTTAGCTTTGGAAAGTTTTGAGAGCTTGTTAGTTGTAGTAGTTTTAGTTTGTACAGTTTTTAGGCTCGTTGAGTCTTCTTCATTAATGATCAGCGATGTGTAATTCGATGTGAAACTCTAGAGTTAAAATGTTGCTACAATGTGTTATGGATAATGATGTGCTTAAATGGTGTACCTGGAACATTAAGGGGAACCATCTGCCAGTCAAGAGGAAAAATGTACTTTCTAGTCTTAAAACTAGAGGGTGGATGTTGTCCTATTTCAGGAGATGCACCTTGATGACAAGGAACATTTTGACGTTACAGCAGGGCGGGTTTGGTCGGGTTTATTTCTCGTCTTTTAATACTAGGCATAGGGGAGAAGCCATGCTAGTTAGAAGGTATCTTCCATGAACTATGGGAAATAATACTGTATTTTGAACGATTCTTGCCCCACCCACTAAATGTCCAGCGCACCCTCTTAAAATCCTGGTAGATGCATTTTCCAAAGTAAGTTATCTTGCATCGTGGCACATATTGTAGAAGGAGATTTTAACTGTCTTATGGCCCCACAGTGGACATAATGTCCAAAGGTCCCCCAATATCCTCGTTATAATGTAAGCAATTAGTGGGTCTGTGTGCAGAACTAGAGCTGGTGGATGTCTGGAGGCAGATCGACCTCACAAGTAGCAATTTTAATTTCTTCATTAACCCGCACAAATGCCACAAGAGGGATGATCTCTTCCCCATCCCTGAAACAATCTTAGACACGGTGGCATCCTGCTACAAATGGGAATATTACCCCAACATACCTGCCCCAGAAGTGGGATAGAAGTCACATAAGATTATGTTGTATGCAGATGAGGGTTTTATGTTTTTGTCAAATCACACAATTTCGGCAGCTCACGTGATGTGATGCATTAATTCGCTTGTCGCCTTTTCGTGCAATAAGATCAATTTTACAAAGTTTCTGGCCATGCCTATGGGAGGTCTGAGGGAAATACCTGATATTGAAGGTAAATCCTGGTTTCCTTTTAAGTGGTTACGGGAGTGGGGAGTTTCTCTATTTCGGTATATTGCTTACATCCGTTTCTGAAAATTTATTTAACGTGAACTATGTCCATTTGTTTGACAAAATTATACAAGAACTTCAAAGATGGGATGCACTTCCAACATCCTGGCTAGGTTGGATAGCTGTTCTTAAAATGAATGTACTACCTTATTTGCTATACCCCGTGTGCATGCTTCCTTTGATGTTTCCCAGGCAGATATTAAGAGACTTAATGGCTGGGTTAGCTCTTTTATTTGGCATCATAAGCGACTCTTTATCAAGCTAACCAAATTGCAACTACCCCACAGAGTGTGGGGAGTAGATGTCCCAGATTAAAAACTGTCAATTAAGCTTTTAGTTATCCTATATTAGTGTCTGGGACGCTGAGGACTCAGCGTCAATACGGTTAGATATTGAACCGTCTCAGACAAAGTGAACCCTTATTAGTCTGTTGTTCTGAGACAAAATGACAGTAGTTATGGAGTATTGTCATAACCCAAAAAGTATCAGTAAAGTTAAAGCATGAATGACAATGCATCTGTTCGAGGACAATACAGCCATATCCATGTTTCTTACCCCTATGATGGCATACCAAGTTGTCAACTGGGGATAATGGATTCCAGATTTAAACTGTGGGCAGCCAGGGGTGTACCTTGCTTGAGTGATTTAGAATTAGTAGAATCCCTACAGTGTGAATACAAGCCCTTGGGCCCAGCAAGTCCACGTCGACCCTTTGAAGAGTAGCCCACCCAGAACCATTCCCCTACCATCCTATATTTACCCTGACTGATGCCCCAACCTTCACATCCCTGAACACTATGGGTGCTTTATCAATAGCCAATTCATCTAACCTGCGCATCTTGGATCCTGGTGCTGTAAGGCCGCAGTACTATCTATTGAGCCACCACATTTCATTTGAGGAGAAAGAATGATATCATTTGATCAAATAACTCGTACGTATGGACTACCTAGTAGAGTCCTCTTCTGTATTTTGTTCCAGATCAGAGAATTGCTATCAAAAAAACACACACACTTTTAACAGACTCTTACAGATCCGATAGATGGAAGAGGGTGTCTATTGCTTAGAATGCACTGTCAGTACCCTTTATCATTGGTTGGAAAGTGTCCCCTCAGACGAGACTGTACAGCTTTGTGTTGTCTGCGAGAGAGACTTGTGGGTTCAGAACCATTCGGAGACATGGGAGGATATTTATGAAAATGCTGGAAGGATTTTGATCTGTAATAGGACCCATTCCATGCAGTTGCAAATTCTTCATAGGGTCTATCTGACCCCAGATTGTCTCTCAAAATGCATAGTGGGATTATCTTCAGCATGTTCTAAATGCAGAATGACTAGAGGCACTCTTACTCATTGCTTGTGGCCCTGTTGCAGGCTTCATCTATGTTGGAGCACTGTGTCAGGTGTGATAGAATGGGTCTTGGGGACTGAATTGGAGATGGACCTGGTTTCTCCTTTCCTGGGCCTGGCCAGGGTACTTTACACAGATGTAGATGTGAAAGAAATCATATCCTTACTTTCCGTGTTAGGACAAATATGTGTTGTGTTGGATGTCTGAACCCCGCTCCCCCCACCCCCAACACCCACCCACCCAACCGTGCCTGTTGGTTCGTCGCAAGCTCTCCATGGAGAATATCCCTTTGGACTTTCTCACCAGTATGGTGCAACAAAAAACATAGCTATATGTAAGACACGGCAGCCCTTTTTGGGTTACTACGATACAGGCTTATCTGAAACTCTAAGAAGGGCTTTTATACAGTCATGATGATATTGTTTAATGAATCTAATATCCAGAGACGAAAAACTATGAACTTAAACGTATGCATCAGTTAATGCTTTTGATGAACGAGAGCTATCTTTATGTTATGCTGAGCTGTATTATTTATTCATTATTTATTGTTTAGTTTTGTTTTTTCTTCTGTCTGTGTAGTGTTTTAACTTGTTTTGTATGTGCATGCAATTGGAAGTTTTTTTCAGTTATTTGAGTTGTGTTGTTATTGGTTTATTATAATATTAAAAATTTCTTTATCAATAAAAATATTTTTAATTTAAAATGCTAACATTGATAGAATAGTCTCCCAAAGGAAGCTCATTAGAGAGACCACTCATGGTGGTTTATCTTGAGGGTCACCACACCTCGGGTGATGGGGTGAGGGTGAGAGAGCGTCCCGTTCATGGTAACCTCTGTCAGTGTGAGGAACTGAACCTGCGCTGTTGGCCTCCCTCTACATCACAAACCAGCTGTCCAGCCAACTGAGTGGGAAAATTATGTATCTGTTACAGACAGAAAATGTCACAGACAAAGGGTAAGAGAAACATTCATAACAAGGAAGGTAGTACAATTCAGATATCGGTCAAGATAAAGGCTGAGGGTAAAAACGTTCTCTGCTCGAAATTGTGTTTTATAGCAAGACGTGTTTAGAAGCTCTTTTTGGTTTAATATCATTCAGGTGAGTCAAGTGACATAACCAGAATTACTAAGTGTGATTGGATATCTATAACCATAAAATAAGTGTATATTTTTTTTTGGTCTGTGTACAGCATGCTGACCGTTGCATGAAAGTATAAAATGATGGAATGTATTGTTAGGTATCCGTAACCATGGGAAATGCCCTCAAACAGGCGCTTGAAAAAACCCGGGATAAAAGTGCCTGAGTGTTGTCTGGCCATGGACAGGACCCAGGGGGTTGAATGGTTGAAAGTTCCTGTAACATGGAGCTGAGAAGACCATCAGTTCAGCGGGGACCTTATTAAATGCCAGAACAGGTTTGAAGGGCTGAATGGCCTCAGCATGGTTTGAATTGTGTGTGATTTGAAAAACGTACATCTCTACTCCTTCATCTTATGTGTTACACACTGGGACACTGCCATTTTCCTAAAACTGGGAATCATTTGGAACATTGTCTGGAACATTCCATAATCGGCGTTCTCCAGAATATTCTATAACTGTTTGGGATGTTTTGCAAAGGCGAGAGATAGAGAGAGAGAGAGTAAGCGTTACATGCAGTTGTGAGAGTGGGGGACCATGAGCCTTTTTCAGAGGTAGGTGTGATCACAGATATACAGTGATGTGAGGGAGCAGAGAGAATACGGTGACACTCATCCTGACAGAGCAGGGAAGGTTATTGATGCTTGTCCTGTATTACTGAACATTTCTTCAGACCTCAAATACTGCACTGAGCTGGGCGGTGAACTCAGACCATGCTGGGTGGGTCTAGTGCTGTGGCTCCTTCTGGGAAGAGAATGTTCTCCCTCTGTACTCGCCCATCTAATACACCCGCCATGCTCCATCAACAAACCATGGTGTAATTGCCCCTTATCTGCCAATCTGCCATTTCCCTGCCCTTGCTCTGTATCCATCTTATCCTTTCCTATCTGTGTATTTGTCCAAATGCCTTTTCAATGTTGTTATTGTGCCCACTTTAATCACTTCCACTGGCAGCTCAGTCCATGTGCGTACCACACTCTGCGTAAAAACGATGACCCTCAGGTTCCTGTTGATTTTTTTCCTCTCCAAATATGAACAGATGTCCTCTCGTCTTCGATTCCCCAACCTTGCAAAAATTTGAAGTATTCACCCCATGCACGCCTCTCATGATTTGATAAAATCTATGCTTCTATAAGAACCCTCTCAGTTTCCTACGCTGTAAAGGAATAAGTTCTAACCTGTCCAAATTCTCCCTATAACTCAACCCTTCAGCCCAAGAAACATCTTTGTAAATTCCTTCTACATTCTTTTTTGTTCAATAATATCCTTTCTAGAGCAAGGTGAACAAAACTGAACACAATACTCCAACTGCAGCCTTACCAACATTCTGTACAACTGCAACATAACGTTCCAACTTCTATACTCAATGCCCTGAGTGTGCCAATAGCCTTCTTCACTGTCCTGTGTATCTGTGAATCAAATTTCAGATAACCGTGCAATGGATCTCCAATGTCCTTTTGGTCCACTACACTCCTTAAGTCCCTCTCATTCATCATTAAACTCCTACCTGGATTTGACTTTCCAAAATGCAAGACGTCACACTTATCTATATTAAACTCCATTTGCTAATTCTGTCCCACTTTCCCAGCTGGTCAACGTACTGCTGCAATTTCTGATAATGTTCCTCGCTATAAACGATGTCTCTAATTTTAGTGTCATCTGCACACATAGAAACCTTGCATTGTGCACTCTGGTCCAAATCATTGATATAGATAACAAACAGCAATGGGCTCAGGACCAACCCCTGAAGTATTCCAATTGTCACAGGCTTCCAGTCCGACAAGCATACCTTCATCATAGCCGTTTGCTTCATAACGTCAAGCCAAGTGTGTCGCTAATTTGCCAGTTCACCTTGGATTTCATGCGATCTAACCTTCTAGAGCGGCCTACTATGTGGATCCTTATCAAAGGTCTTACTGAAATCCAAATAGAAGATGTCTACCACCCTGCGCTCGTCAACGTCCCTGGTCACTTCCTCAAAAACCTCTTACAAAATTTGTAAGGCAGGATCTGCCATGCACAAAACCATGCTGACTGCTCCAAGTCAAACTCTGTATTTCCAAATGCATGTACATTTTATCTTTCAGAAGCTTCTCAAGTGGTTTAGCGAAAACAGGTGTGAAGCTTACTGGTCTATATTTCCTGGGCTTTTCTTTGCAGCCATTCTTGAATAAGGCACAACGTTTGCTACCGCCCAGACTTCCGGGATCTTGGCCCGTAAGCTTTATCTCTCGCCTCTTGCAGTGGTCTTGGATGTATCTGGTCAGGACCAAGAGATTTGTCTGACTTTGTGCATTCTAATATGTCCAACAGAAATACTACTGTGATATGGACAGTACCAAGATTTGACAACTAACCTCCTAAAGGTCACAGGTCTTCATGTCTTTCTTCATGGTAAACACAGAAGGGAAATTGAGGAATTCACCAATCTCTTGAGGTTTTACACATGCATGCCTATTTTGGATTTTAAAGCATCCTATTCTCTCCCTAGTTGTTCTTTATCTTTACTGTACTGAATTTGGATTCTCTCTAAATTTCTCAGCTAAGGCTATCCCATACCCCCTTTCGCCTTGCTGATTCCTTCTTCAGTAAACTCCTCTATCCCCTGTATACCTCCAGGGATTCCCTTGATCCGAGCTGCCTGAACCTGAGCCACGCCTCCTTTTTTTCTGGTCAGAGCCTCAATATCTCTTGACATCCAAGGTTCTCTCTTCCAGTCTCACTTTGCCTTCACCCTCACAGGAAAATGGAAACCTTGAACTCGAGCTATCTCACTTTTAAAGCCCTCCCACTTGCCCAAAATCCTTTTACCTCGAACCAAACAACTCCAATCATCCCCTGCAATCCCCTGTCTAGTTCCAACAACATACGCCTTGCCACAATTTAAAAGTTGAATCTGTGAACCAATTTTGACCCTCCCATAACTATTTTAAACTTAATACAATCTAACCACTTTTCCCAAAATGCTCCTCCACTTTATCTCCTCCACCTATCCTGCCCTATTTCCCAACAGTAGGTCGAATTTGTCCCTTCCCGAGTAGGTTATTCTATATATTGCTTGTGGAAACTTTCCTGAACACACTTAACAAATTACGTTCCATCTCAGTTCTTAACCATCTGGAAGTCCCAGTCTATGTTCGGAAAATTGAAATCACCTATTATAACAATCCTGTTGCTCCTGCAAGTCTCCCCAGTCTCCCTGTATATTTCTTCCTCTAATTCCCATTGTTAATTTGGAGGCTTATATTGCAACCGCTATAACATTACCATCCCCCTCTAACGACTTCGTACCATTCACGAAACATCATTGGATATTATCTCAGTTATTTCAAATTTAAATACTGGTGTGATACTCGCCTTAATCAGTACTATTGGTATTTAAACTGTTTCCATTGACGTTTCGCCATCGCAGGCACAGTGGAGATATGGAGCTGTAAACGGATTGGAGCTGCACATTCTGTCACTTCCAACATTTGGCTACAAGTTTCCCCACACTGGGCAGCGACCTAATACAGTGTTACCGAACAATGCAATAGCCTGGGTTGAGATAAGAACGAACCAGTGCGGTCTGCACAGCTCCCAAGCTGGACATTTAGCCCATGATAATAGATCAAGCATTGGTGTGGGCTGCACAGAGTTCCATTCTGGGTATTGCTGGGTTGCATTCAGCAGTACGCTAGTCGGAACTACTCAGTGCTCCATCCTGAAAGTATAATGGATGGAGTGGTTATGTGAGTTGGATTGCGAATGTGAGAGAGCTAAACATCTGGAAATACCTTTATTTTTTGTTTTCATTCTTGTGTTTGGACCCTGTGTCCCAGTCTCGAGCAGTTGAATGGCTGCCTGCTGTTCCTGTGTCCCTGTCCTGTTCCTGTGACCCAGTCTCGCGGAGTTGAGTGACTGCCTCCTGTTCCTGTATCCCAATGTTGAGCAGTTGAGTGACTCCCTCCTGTTCCTGTGTCCCAGTCACGAGCAGTTGAATGACTGCCCCCTGTTCCTGTGCCCCAGTCTCGAGCAGTTGAGTGACTCCCTCCTGTTCCTGTGTCCCAGTCTCGAGTAGTGCAGTGACTGCCTCCTGTTCCTGTGTCCCAGTGTCGAGCAGTTGAGTGACTGCCTCCTGTTCCTGTGTCCCAGTCTCGAGCAGCTGAGCGACTGTCGCCTAATCGATGTTGTGTGAAAGTAGATGTCCTCCTCCCGCTGCACAGTAACAGGCTCCAATAGGTCTGTGCTCAACTGCTGCTCCTGTGGAATGGAGTTGAGGGACTGAAGTCTCTTCACATTCTTTACCGCTTTTCTTGAGTAAAAGCCCTTCTCCTGTTTCTGTAAAACACCATCAAAATCTGGATGATTTATTTTTGTATTTGACTGTCAGTAATTGAGCAAACAAGCTGACTGACAGTATTCAGAAGCGGAATAACCACCTTCTGTTCCCATGTTAAACACTCAAGGGTCAATAGACTTTCAGAAATGTACAGCACAGAAAAAGATCCTGCGGTCTGGTCATCCATACAGACCAAATATCCTAAATTAATCTCGTCCCCCTTGCCAGCAGTTGTCCCATCTCCCTCTAAACACTTCCCATGCATGTATCCATCCAAATGCTTTTTTAAAAGGTGTAACTGTACCTTTCTCCACTACCTCTTTTGGCTGTTCAATCCGTACACACAGAAGTGTCTGTGTGAAAATGTTGTTTTAGCGTCCCTTTTTAAATCTTTTTCCTCTCACCTTAAACCTTTGTCATCTATATTTGGACTTGTCTATCCTGCGAAAAGACATTGACTGTTTACCTTATCTATGGCCCTCATGATTTTATAAACCACTTTAACGTCACCCCTCAGCCTCAATACTTGAAAATAGCTCCAGCCTATTCAAACTCTCCCTGTAACTCTAACACTCCTACACCTGCAACATTCTTTTAAAACTCTTCTGCACCCTTTCAAGGTTGACAACATCTTCCCGACAGCAGGGAGACCAGAATTAAAGGCAATATTACAAAAGTGGCCAAATGTCCTGTACAGATGCAACACGTCATGCAAATGCTAAGAGTCAAAGCACACACCAATAAAGGGAAGATCACCAAGTGCCTTCTTCACGCTGCTGTCTACCTGTGATGGCACTTTCAAGGAACTGAAAACCTGCACCATAAGGTGCCTCACAGGACAGCGATCTGGGTTTAATTCCATCCGTGAATGACTGGCTGTGTGGTGTTTGTACATTTTCCCCGTGTCTGTGTGAGTTTCCTCCGGGTACTATGTTTTCCTCTGACAGTATAAAGATATACAGGTAAGGGTGGATTGACCATCCTAAATTGTGCATGGTACCCTGGGATGTGTGGGCGAGGTGGCTTAGCCATGGGAAATGCTGGCTCAGAGGGACAGGATAGGGGTTTGTCCAGTGGGATACTGTTGAGAGGATCGGTGTGGACTCGATGGGTCGAATAGCCTGTTTCCACACTGTAGGGATTCCATAATTTCTATGGAGTTATCCTTGATTGGCAACTTTCAACAGGACCCTACCTATATTTCATACTATGATATTTCTTGCCAAAATGCAACACCTCACATTTAACTAAAATAAACTCCATCTGCCACTCCTCAGCTCAACTAATCCACGCCTCATTATATTCTGAGACATTATTCTTCACTGTCGACATTACCACCAAAATTGGAATTATCTACAAACTTACTGACCATACTTCACTTACTCAAGTACAAATGATTTGCATAAGTAACAAAAGACTCACTATTGATCTTTGTGGCACGTCACTAGTCACAGGTCTCCAAGTTCAATGAACAAATGTCCACTCTCCCGCCCTACCTCCAATATTCAAGAAAAAATTGGGCCAAAATGACGAGCTCTCCAGGATTCCCGGCAGTCTAACCTTGATAACTAGTCTACCATGTAGAACATTTTGGCTATCTTACTGAATTGCATAAAGATAACATCCACTGCCCTGCCGTCATCAATCATCTTCTTCACTTCCTCAAAAATTCCACCCAGTCAGTGAGAGGTGATCTCCAATGTACAAAGCTCTCTTCAGTCCTTGTCTTTCCAAATGCATATACATCCTTTCCATCAACCCCCCCCCCCCCCCGCCAACAATTTAGTTACCATTGACGTCAGGCTCACCGATCTATATTTAGCTGTATTTTCCTTACTTTCTTAAATAATGACACTATGTTAGCAGCCCTCCAGTCTTTTGACGCCTCACCAGTGTAAATCAATAATAGAGATATATCAGCAAAATGCTGAGCAATCTCTTTCCGAGCTTCCCACAAACTTCTGGGATACAACTGATCAGGTCACAGGGATTTGTTCACCTTTGTATGTTTTAAAATGTCCGATATCTCCTTGTAATACAGATACTATTCAAGATATCACTATATATTTCTTCCTTCTCTCACTGTTGTAATCTCCTCTACAGTAAACACTGAGGAGAAATACTTATTTAGTAACCCTTCCATCTCCTATGGTTACACACATAGGTTGCCTTACTGACCTGTAAGGTGCCCTATTCTCGTCCTAGTTAATATTTTGCCATTAAAGGACGTTACAGTTGCTTCAATGCCTCGTTAATCCTATTTCTAAAGCCATCTCATATCCATTTTTTTTCTGGCTGGAGTTCCCCATTGACTATACACTTACTTCCCTTATACCCCACTCGGGACTCACTTGATCTCAGCCCTGTTTACCTGACATATACCACTTTCCTTATCTTGACCAGAGCATCAATATATCTAGCCATCCAGCACTCCCTGCACCCACCAGCCCTGCCCATTTCACTAATAGGAACACGATGGCTCTGGACTCTCTGACACCAAGTTTTAATCTCCTTGCATTTTCCAACCATCCCTTTACCTGCAAATAGGGTATCCCAATCAGCCTTTCACAGGGCTCACCTAACACTTTCAAAATTGACCTTATTCACAGTAGGAACTTTAATGTTTACATCAGGTCATTCCTGTTCCACAACTAGTTTGAAACTTATATTTATGTGTAACAGATTTGAAAGTTAAATAAACACTTCCTGCCCCTCTGGAACAGGTTCGAGAGGCTGCATTGGCTCCTCCTGCCCCTCTGTAATAGACTGGAGAGGCTGAATGACCTCTTCCTGTCCCTCAGAAATAGACTCAAGAGATTTCATGGCATTCTCCTTTCCCTGTGTAACAGACCCGAGACATCAAATGACACAGTAACCCATGGATTACGCACTGCCGGTAAACTGTATCTAATGGTGGTCCAACCATTCTCAGTTACAGAAACAGTGAGAACCCAATGTACTCCAGGTGCCCTCTCAGTAACACCTCATACAGCTGCAGTGACACATCCCTTTTTTTTTGAATGATTATGTTGGCAAAATGTGCCAATATTCCAGTTTTCCACCTTTTCAAGTAGCAACAGACTAATATGGGCTGAATGGCCTTCTCTTATCCCTCTGTTAGAGGTCCATAGGAACAGAATTGTTTTGGCCAGTTCCTGAGCAGCAGTCTCAATGCTCTTTCTCAAGGTTACGAAAGGATTTGATAACAGGGCATTAAAACCATGAGTAGCCTCACACTGGTCAATAAGTACCGTACTTTGTGTTCAGGTATCTAGAAACTTGCCCAACCTACTTCTTTTTATGCAGCCCATTTGTTTTTTTTTATATAACTGCCTCCTTTCATAAACAGAGTGGAACAAATATAGGTTGCTGCAGTGGTCTGTTAATATTCTCATATACAAGGAAAAAAAGATTAAGAAGTTTGAAAGATTTGTGGTCCATCCCTCAGCAAACCTCAACTATTCCATTCAAAACCAGTAAATGAAAAGCGATGTATGGAACTGGTTAACTGAGTCTGTTTGTTCAGTGACTGTGATTAATGCAACCTCCGTGGATTCTAATTATCTCAGTGGACAGTTTCCATCTTTTAATGATAAATGGCCTCCATACAATGAGTCAATCCATAACATGAGCGGGAGCATCACCGACAGCACTGCTGGGGATCAGCAGATCCAGAGCATGGGGGAGGAGAGATCAGACTCTGAGAACATTTGACGGGAATATTCCAACAATGGATCAGAATCTGGGAATATTAGACTGGAATATTCCAACAATGGATCAGAATCTGAGAACATTAGACAGGAATATTTCAACAATAGACAGGAGTTTATCCGTTTATGTTTGGTATCTTTCTGCATTTGATTGGTCGTCATTATCATCACGGATCTATTACACTCTTCTCGTTATTCAATACTTCTATTATCCCTTCCTGGCTATCGTTGGTGTTCCTGGTGAGTGTCACTGTCCAGATTTTGTTTTCTTTGAACCAGTTATGACTGTATTACTGTTATTTCATATAGTCTACACATCTTGCCAAAATTATTGTTCCAGTGGAATCTCTCAATCCAGATATTCACTTTACAGACCACTACTAACTGACATCAATGAAGGTGTTCAATTACTGTCACGCTCTCTGCTCTGGCAGTGTTACTCCTTGTATCTATGTTGACCTATTCTGTTTCGGGGAGAACCACAATTCATTATATCATTGCCTTTGCTGTTAAGAGCATGGAGGTCATTGTCTACTGTTCTGGTTACAAACTCCAATTCCTCTACTGTTTCCATCCCATCCCTGGACAATATCTGCAGCAGAAGCAGACATGTCACAAAAGTGGGAGATCCCTTTGACACTGAGCTGATTCTTGACACCATTCCTTGACCATTTCTAACTTGAAATACTCATCAGTCCAGAATATGTCGCACTGGTTTATTCCATCTGCTGTTTGAATCATAAGATATGAAATACAGTCTTAATGAAGGCAAGAATCTGCTGCTGATGCTCCCGGCTTTAAACCTGCCCAAACAAATCTGATTCAAACTCACACCAAACTCCCACCCATCTGTCATTCATGCACGCTGACGTATATTGCTGTTGTGTCTGGCAATGCCTTTATTTTAACATTCTCAAACACTTTACCGTATCTGTCCATGAAACTTCCCTCGTTCTCTCTGTTGATTAACAAAAAGCCTGCCAGTTGTTCGTATTTAAAATTGTTTTCTTCATGTGCGTTCTTTCTCAGACAATGAGTTTCTCATTTAACCACGTCAATCACGCGCACACATGCACACACACACTCTCTCTCTCCCTGATGCACACACACACACACAAGCAGAGAGAGCAAACCTTCCCATTGTAGGCAGTAACCTGATGTGAATATAGTTAACATATGATAGTAAAGTTTGCAATACTCTCATACTGGGCAGATACTGCAATTTACTGAGCAACACGCGAGCATGATCTGCACAGCTCTCCATACGGGGCTGTCATCTTGTCCCAGTTAATGTTGTTTGTGGTGTTCTGTGAAGCAGATTCAGATTTTGATGTAACAAACCATTTCAGCTAATCTGGCAATGCCTTTATTGAATGTTCTCATTCTTGTAATTTTACTCACGAAGATCTCACTTCTCCAGTTAGTCCCCTGCCCTGACTTTTTCCCCATATTTCCACAACATCTTTTCAGTTAATTAACTGTCTGTTTCAGTCCTTAATGTGAATCTCTCTGTCCCTTTGTATCTTTCCCTGGCCTTGGGTTTTGGCTCCCTAGTGTATCGAATGCTGGCATTGTGTAGCTCAGAAATAATGATATGGGGTGTGATAAGCGGTTGTTCACTTCCTGGTATGTCCCATATGCAGGTTTTCTGTGATATGCAAGCAGACATCCAGATCCCTCTGCACCTAAGCACTTTGAACTTTCTCGCCATTTAGATAATAATTTGTCTCTCCTTTAATACTGGCCAACGTGAATAGCACCATTTTTTTTCTCAAGGTATGTGAAGGTTTGTAGCTCAAGTTGAGATTTGGGGTGTATGTTTGCTCCTTGAGCTGTAGTTTTGATATCCAGACATTTCGTTACCTGGCTAGGTAACATCATCATTGGCGACCTCCAAGTGAAGCGAAGCTGTTGTCTCTTGCTTTATATTTAGATCTTTCTCCAAGATGTGTTTCTGGGGTTTGTGGTGATGTCAATTCCGGTTCATTTTCTGAGGAGTTGATTGATGGCATCTAGATCTATGTGTTGTTTATGGCGTTGTGGTTGGAGTGCCAGGCCTTTAGGAATTCTCTTGCATGCCTTTGCTTAGCCTGTCCCAGGATAGATGTGTTGTCCCAGTCAACATGATGGATTTTTTCATCCGTGTGTAGGACTACGAGGGAGAGAGGGTCGTGTCATTTTGTGGCTAGCTGGTTTTCGTGGATCCTGGTGGTTAACTTTCTTCCTGTTTGTCCTACGTAGTGTTTATGGTACTCCTTGCAAGGAATTTTGTAGATGTCATTGGTTTTGTCCATGGGTTGTACTGTGTCTTTTAAGTTTGTTAGTTTTTGTTTGAGAGTGTTTTGGTGGGTTTGTGTGCTACTAGGATTCCGAGGAGTCTCAGTAGTCTGGCTGTCATTTCTGAAACTCCTTTGATGTATGGTAAGGTGGTTAGGGTTTCTGGCTGTGTTTGGTCTGATTGTCGTGGTTTGTCCTTGAGGAATCTGCGCACTGTATTTCTTGAGTATCCGTTCATCTTGAGTACGTCGTATAAGTGGTTCTCCGCTGTTTTGCGTATCTCGTCTGAGCTACAGTGTCTGGTGGCTCGTTGGAATAGTGTCCTGATACAGCTTCGTTTGTGTGTGTAGGGATGATTGCTGGTGTAGTTAAGTATTTGGTCAGTGTTTGTCGGTTTTCTCTATATGCAGGTTTGTAGTTCTCCATTGTCCTTTCTTTCGACTGTGACGTCCAGGAATACGAGTTTGTTGTCGGTTTCTTCCTCCTTGGTGACCTTTATGCCTGTGAGAGTGTTGTTGATGATGTTAAATGTCTCTTCTATCTTGTTTCATTTTGTGATGCCAAAAGTGTCATCTATGTAGCGAATCCAGATATTTGGTTTGATGATTGGTAGGGCTGTTTGTTCTAGTCCATGCATTACCGCTTCTACTATGAATCCTGATCAAGTGGAGATCCCATGGGTGTGTTGTTGGTTTGCTTGTAGACTATGTTTTTGAAGGTGAAGTGGGTGGTGAGGCACAGGTCCATTAACTTCATGATATTTTCATTGGTAATGTGATTGATGGTGGTTGGTGTGTGTGTGTGATGGTCTCTTCTAAAAGTGTGGTAAGTGTTTCCGGTGCCAGGTCGATGTTAAAGGAGGTGTAGAGTGCTGTTATGTCGAATAAGATCATTGCTTCGTCTTCTTCTATGTTGGCGTTTTTGATGATTTTTAGGACTTTCTGGGTGGAGTGGATGGAGTGTTGTGAATCTTCTACTAGGTATTTTAGTCTTGCGTGTAGTTCTTTGGCTAGTCTGTAAGTTGGTGTTCGGGGTAGTGCGACTATAGGTCTGAGGGGGGCTCCTGGTTTATTGATTCTTGGTAGTCCGTAGAATTGTGGGGTATTGGTCCCTTCGGGTTTCATTTTCTGGAATTCTATCTTGTTTAGTTGTCCGGAATTGTGTAATTTTCTTAGGAGATATGTAATTTTGTTTCCTAGTTGTGTGGTCAGGTCAAGCGCCACCTGTTGGTAGGTGTTGGTGCCGGCGAGTAGTGCATTAGATTTTTCTATATTGTCCCTTCTGTTCAGGATGACTGTGAACGACCTTTGTCTTCAGGTAACATAATGATGTCTTTGTCTTTTTTGAGGTTTTCTAGGGCTTTCTTTTCTTGTGTGGTCAGTTTGTTTCCTTCCCTCTTTCGGCTGAGAATAGGTGCAACTGTCTGTCTGATCATTTGTTGTGTTTCTTCCATGAGATTGTTGTCCTTCAATGTGGTTTCTAATGCCGCAAGTAATTCCTTCTTGTCAGCGGCTCGGTAATTGAAATTTAATCCTTTGGCTAGTACCGCTTTCTCTGTGTCTGATAGGGTCCGGTCTGATAAGTTCTTTATCCATGCCCCTGTGTTAGCGGTTTTGTGTTTTTTTTGTGAGTTTGTCCAGTTTTTTCTTCACGTCCGGATTTTTCTTTATCTGTCTTTGTCGTTGTTTGGTGTTGATGGCTTGTTCTATCACGTCTGACCATATTTGGTTTGTTGCTTGTTTGAATAACGACTTTTGGCGCGCAATTCCCCGTTTGTATTTTCAGAGTCTGTGGTGGGCATCATTGATTAATTCTCGGAGCATTCTGCGGCCGTTTTGTTCTGTAACACTTTTGGCTTGAGGTGTTTTTATCGGCGTTTATATTGCAGACCTTTTGGGAGTAGTTGTTTTCTTAAACATTCATGCAGGAAGTACAGTTGTTTGCGAGTGGAACTCTCTCGGATGGCATTCCTTTCCCATCTACGGCCAAGTTGTAGCGTGTTGCGCCCATGGTTTTTGCAAGGTTTGTGAAGGTTTGTAGCTCAGGTTGAGGTTTAGGATGTAGGTTTGCTCGCTGAGCTGTAGGTTTGATATCCAGACGTTTCATTACCTGGCTAGATAACATCAATGGTGGCGACCTCCAAGTGAAGCAAAGCTGTTGTCTCCTGCTTTCTATTTATATCTTTCTCCTGGATGGGGTTCCTGGGGTTTGTGGTGATGTCATTTCCGGTTCGTTTTCTGAGGAGTTGATAGAGGGCATCAAGATCTATGTGTTTGTTTATGTCGTTGTGGTTGGAGTGCCAGGCCTCTTGGAATTCTCTGGCATGTCTTTGCTTAGCCTGTCCCAGGATAGATGTGTTGTCCCAGTCGAAATGGTGGCTTTTCTTTGTGGTGGCACTCCAAACACAACGCCAGAAACAAACATATAGACTTAGATGCCATCTATCAATCTCTCAGAAAACGAACAGGAAATGACATCACCACAAACCCCAGGAACCCCATCCAGGAGAAAGATATAAATAGAAAGCAGGAGACAACAGCTTCGCTTCACCTGGAGGTCGCCACTGATGATGTTACCTCGCCAGGTAACGAAACGTCTGGATATCAAACCCACAGATCAGCGAGCAAACATACACCCTAAAAGCCCCATATTTCTTCACTTTAATTTACCTTGCTAAATGTTGGCCCATTCACCCAACCTATCCATATAGATTTAAAATCTCTTGCACCATCATTCCGAAGTAATTTCCCACCGATGTTAGTGTCACCTGAAAATGTGGCATCGTATTTTCGATCCCATCAACAGAGTATAGTCATTCCATCGATCGCAAATGGTTGAGGCATGAGTACTGAAATCAATGTCACCCCACAAATTGCATTTGCCAAAAGCAAATTATATATTTATTCCATCTGACTCCATTTTGTTGGTTCACCAATCCTCCATCCAAGCTAATAAATTACTCCTAAACCCATGTTGTCTGATCTTACCACTTCCTCTTTGGAGAAGCGACACATCCAATGCCTTCAGGAAGGCCAGATATGTTCCATCTCCAGGATTCCCACGACCCATCTTGTTTGTGATATCTTCAAATAACTCAAGCAAACAATTCAGACACGGTTTAGTCTTCGTAAAACCATGTTGACTCTGATGGATTGTGGTTTAATTTTGCAAATGTCCTGAACAATGGACTCTAACAATTTGCCTTAAATTACAATAGTTTATTGTTACACTTTCGTCCCTAATGTATACCATTATTACAAGTTCTTCCCTTTCGAAAAGCTTTACGTTTTCTTTGAATTCCTGTTTAAAAGGCACACGTTTTTAAGAGATTTGGTCCAAATGCTGTGTAAGAGCCACGTGTGGGTGAATGGACTCATCACCTGCTGGTGTACACACTCGATGGGCTGACGTCTTTCTGGTGTTCCCATGTTGCCATCTCCAAGGCCAGAATGACATCCTCCTGTTGATGCTTTAGAGGATTGGGAGATTATGGAATCTTACTGTTGCTGTGTAACATTTTGAGGGGCTGATGAGTCTTCTCATACTTCTCTATAACAGGTGGAAATACTGAACGGTCTCCTCATGTATCCCGGAGATGGGACCGAGGGATTGATTGGTCTTCTCTTGTTCCCACACAACAGACACTTGTCTAAATTGCCTCTTCCTTTCTCATGAAAGAAGTCTCAGATAGTTTTTAATCCTTATCCAATTCCCTTGCAATAGGCTCGGTGGGTCTGAATGGCCTCCTGTTATCCCAGTGTAACAATCTCCAGTCACTGTGTGACCTCTTCCAGTTCCTATGTTACAGACTTGAGGAGGCTGAATGGACTGATCCTGTTGCTGTTTAACAGGATACTGGTGCAGCATGGCCTACTGTTATAGGCTCGAGGGGCTGATTGGCCTCCTTCTCTAAATGTATATCAGGCTCCAGAAGGCCTGAATATCCACCTGTTGTTCCTGTGTAACAGGCTGGAGAACGGAATGGATTCCTCCACTATCTGTGTAATTCACTTCACTTGTTCACTCCTTCTGCCATTTATGTTCAAATAAGTTCTTCTTTAATTTTTGTAAACTCCAATGACTACTGGGTCAACCTGATCATTCTTTCGTTATAAGCCAGCACCTTCATTGCAGGAACCAGTTGAGGGAACCATCTCTGAGCTGCTTCCAATATAACAACATCCTTTGTTCATTGAAGAGATTAAATCTGTACAGACTACTCTAGATGTGATCTCACTAAGAGCCTGTACAGCAGCAGCAACACTTTACCGGCCGGTTGTAAGGTTCTCACCCAGGTTAGAGCAGTCTCAGCTCTCTGGGGGGATACAGAGCATTGTTGGAAGATCATTGTCCTTCTCTACTCCATCAGCATAACGGGAGATCTGGAGTAATTGAAGTTTGAGAAGATCATAAATGATGTGGCGAGATGATCTCTACCATCAATCTCCCCAGAGCCCAAATCGCACAGATTCCACAGAATCTAGTAAGGTTGAGATTAAAAAAAAACAGCAAGGAGGAGCAAACATTGATGGGAGTTATATATCAAAGTGAAAGCTGCAATACAAATGTTGGGTATGTTATAAAACAGGAAATGAGATATACACATTTGTGGGTACTGCAATGATAATGTACTGTTTAAGTTATATCTAAACTCTGTTAACCCAATTGAATGCTAATGCTGGGAAAAATGGATTTCAAGACCACGTGTGAGATGGTTTACATGAGCATTATGTTCAGCACTGAGCTCGTTATCAGGTGATTTAGGAATTGGTGTTGAGTGATCAGAAGAGCTAATTGAAAAATTTGCTGGAAAGGACATTTTGGGAACAGTGATCACAATGTACTGGTTTTCTTTTATGCTGTTTGAGTACACGACAGTTCTTGTTTTATTTGAAGTAACTGTTATAAATTTGAATCATGCAAGCCATCAAGGTGTGAGGAGAAAGTCGGGACTACAGATGCTGGAGATCAGAGGCGAAGAGTGTGGTGATGGAAAAGCACAGTCAGGCAGCATACTAAGAGCAGATAAATCGATGTTTCGGGCATAAGCCCTTCATCAGGAATGAAGCTTATGGGCCAAGGGGGCTGAGGGATAAATGAGAAGGGGGTTAGGTAGGGGAGAGGTTAGCAGGGATTGCGGTAGGTAGATGAAGGTAGAGTGGAAAGTGATAGGTGATGAAGGGAGACAGACCGCCTCATCTACTGCATCCATTGAACCCAATGTGTTCTTCTCTACATTGGCGAGGCAGAAGGTCAACTTGTGGAACATTTCAGAGAACATCTCTGGGACAGCCTCATTGAACAATTCCATCGCCTTGTGGCTGAGCACTTTAACTCCCCTTCCCACTCTGCCAAGGACATGAGGGTCCTGCACCTGCTCCATCGCCAATCCCGAGCCACCAGAAGCCTGCAGGAAGAAAGCCTCCTCTTCTGCCTTGGGACCCTCCAAACACAGGGGATCATAGTGGATTTCCACTTTTCCCCTAATCCCACCCTATCCCACTCCAACCCTCCAAGTCAGCACCGCCCTTTTTTCCATTCCTATGAGTCCACCTTCCTTCCTATCAATCTGGTCCACCCCCCTCTCCGAGTATCACTTTCAACCCCACCTTCACTTACCTATTTGATGAAAGGAAGCAGCTTAGAAAAATGCCAAGTTGTAGTAATCCAGTGGATTCAGAGAAATGTAGGACCCACCAAAGGATGACCAAGAAACTGAGAAGAAAATCGAAAAGAGAAAAAACATGCAAACGAAAGAAAAACATAAAAACTGCTAAAAAGCATTTATCAAGTTATGAAACAAAATAAAAACAAGGTCAAATGTGGAACAGTTGGTGTGCATTCAGGATAGTTTATTGCAGAGAACAGAGAAATCTCAGGGAAAAGAAACAGTTTATTTGCGTCTATCTTCATTGGAAGAATGTCCAGAAATTCTTCCAGAAATACCAAGTGGCCATGGGACTTGTGTAAGTAAAGTCTAAGATTATTCTTATCAATGTTGAGGTCATCTTTGAAAAGGAAGCTGGATTGAATATTTATAAATCTGACAGACCAGATGTACTTCATACAAGGATTTATGAGGAAGCAGCAATAGACATGTTGATTGCATCGCGGATTTTTACTTTATCTTCCGACAAATTCTCAAAAGTCATTTAGCCAATCTGTATAAGGCAAAGTTAACAAATATTATCCAACCATTTAAGAAAGGATGAAGATGGAGAGGGGTGAACTACAGAGCAGTTATCTTGTCATCCGCAGTCGGGTGTCTGCTGGACTCGATTACAAAGAACATGCGACTACACATGTAGAAGGTAATAACATAACTTGGGAGGGTGAGAATATACCGATGAAAGGAAAACCAGAAGTGGCAAACATTTTCTTTTGGAATGGTTTGAAGATGATTCTTGTGGATATAGGCAATGAAGAACCAATGGATAACGTAGAGTTGAATATTCATGAGATTTTTTTTAAAAAAACTCACAAAGTAAGCTCATAAGAAAAGTTAAAGCGAGAGGTATTAGGAAGAACATATGAAAATAGCAAAGAAAAAATTAGTTTTACATTTAGGTGATTGTAATTGGAATATAGAAGACGTCATGCACCAGTTGTATCGAGTGTTCATGAGAATATTTCGGATTGTTCGGAGTCACAATCTAAGAAATAAGATATTGACTACAGAGGAACTGCAAAAGGTATTATTTAGATTCATCCCTAAAACGGCAAGATTTTCTGATGTGGAAACTCACCCTGTGATCTCGAGTTTTGAAATATGAGAGGTGGTTGCGCTGAAACTTAGAAACACAGAGGGGACTGAATAACAGGGACATGGAGAAGTACAAGTAGGCGAGATCTGGGAGAATCCCACGATATTCTACACGGACAAGTAGAGCAGAATAATCAGCAAACAGGTAGTGTCCATTAGAAACCAAAGGGGCAATCTGTGTGTCAAGCTGGAGAACATTGATGGATTGTTACATGAGACCTTCACATCTATTTTACTTTAGAGACAGAGAAGACAAGTACAGAATTCAAGGAGATGGATGGGGAAACTCTTGAACAGATTGATGTAAAATACGAGAAAGGATTTGAGGCTTTGTTCTGTATAAATTTGGACCTATCTCCATGTCTGAATGAGTTGTATCACAGGCTGCTGTTGGGGTGAATGGAGGAAAGACTCTGACTGATCTGACCATAGGGGAGGTGCCAGAGAACTGGAGAACTGCTAACACGATTCCACTTCACAGTTCGGGTGGGAGAGATAGACCAGGGAACGATAGACGAGCATTAGGTCACTGTTAAGGAAACTACTGGAGAAAATAGGGAAGGAGAAAATTGAACTCCAATCAGAGTCGCAAGGTCTGATCAGGGATAACCATCATGACGTGATCAGAAGGAAGTGACATGTAATGAATTTGATTGAATTAGTTTGAGGAGGTCGATTGTTTAGCTTTGTAGGAAAGCCTTTGACAAATTTCCAGCTGGGAAACTGAAAAATAATGTAAAATCTCGCAATATAAATGATAACTTGACAAGTTACAACGAAAATTGTCTTAGTGGCAGGAGGCAGAGGGTAATGAGAGAAGGCTGTTTGTGTGACTGGAGACCAGTGTCCCCTGGTGTACCACAGGGATCAGTGATGTGTCCCTTATTGTTTGTGTTATTCATAACAAAAACAAATGTGAATGTGGAGGGGGCTAGGTGGAGAGGCAGGGAGGTGTGATAAGTAAGTGTACATTTGACATAAAGATTGACCGGTTGGTTCGCAGTGAGCAGGAAGGCCTTAAGTTACAGGAAGATGCAGATGAAATGGTCAGATGGGCAGATCAATAACAGATAGAATGTAACCCTGATAAATATGAGGTGATGCACATTGGTAGAAGGAACCAGGCAGTGGAGGACTCAATGAATGGCAGCACACTGGGAAGCTCAGATTGTGCTTCTCCACACATCCCTGAATGTGACTGGACAGGTTAATGCTTAAAAATGTGTTGCTGGAAAAGCGCAACAGGTCAGGCAGCATCAAAGGAGCAGGAGAATCGATGTTTTGGGCAGATTCCTGAAGAAGAGCTTATGCTCGAAACGGCGATTCTCCTGCTCATTTGATTCTGCCTGACCTGCTGCGCTTTTCCAGCAACATATTTTTTAAGCACTGATCTCCAGCATCTGCAGTCCTCACTTTCGGCTGGACAGGTTAATGGACTAGTTAAGAATTGGACCTTGAGTGTTGTGTTTCCTAATCAGGGCGTCGAATATAAGAGCTTTCAGGGCTTTGGTTCGGCCAAAATGGAATACTGTATGTAGCTCTGGGAGCCACATTCCAGGAAGGATGTGATTGCACTGGAGGGAGTGCAGAGGTGATTCACCAGGATGTTCCCTGGGATGGAGCATATCAGCTGTGGAGAGAGGCTGGAAAAGATCGGGTTGTTTACTTTGGAGCAGAGAAGGCTGAGGGGGACGTGAATCAGGAGGATAAGATTATGAGCGACACGGACAGGGGGGATAGACAGCAACTGTTCCTTTTAGTCAGTGGGTCAAGAACAAAGGAGCACACTTTTATAGTGAAAAGTTTGAGATTCAGAGATGATTTAAACATTTTTTCACCTCGAGGTGTGGGCTTCTGGGATTACTTACTGAGAGGGGAATTATCACAAGTAACCTCACAATCGTTAAAAAGTACTTGGACAAGCACTTGGAAGTGTCATAACATTCCAGGCTATGGGACTGCTGTAGAAAGTGGGACTAATATAGATCGTGCTGTACTTCTGTTGGCACAGAGTCTTTGCTCCTGTGAGTGTACCACGTGGAAGGTCAATTATTGGAGCATTTTAAGGCAGGAATTGATGGGTTTCTGAAGAGTTATATTCATAAGGGTTATAAGTGTGAACTGTAATAGCTTGTTAAATTATGTCAATGTGAGAAGTGTGAGAAAACAAGTGTAGTTTCCTTACAGTTTGGAACCAGAGAATGGAGAATGGGGAACAGGGAAATGGCAGAACTATGAAGCCACTACTTCAGTTCTGTCTTCACAAAACTTTCTAACAATATAAGGAAAACCAAGTCTGATGTGGGAAAATGATAGAGTACGTGGAACATAGAACATAGTAAGTAAATGGTTTAGCAGAAATTATTGTGGCTGAAAGTAATAGTCATAGACAACACTAACATAGATTTATGAAATGGGAATTATGTTTGAGAAGCAGACTGGCTGACAAATGAAAGAGCAGTAATGGATGTAAAACATTTTGAGTTTTAGGAAAATGTTGGTAAAGCTCCAAGCCCAATTTGCAATATCAAATCTGAGTGGATTGGGGCTAATATATGGACATGTTTCGAGAATGGGACAGCTGGCACTAAACAGTGAATAGAAACAAAGAAACTCATTAAGCAACAGCCTGACATTGTCTGTAAGGTATGATTCTGTGAGAATGACTATGACCTAGACACCTCATCACCTTCCCCGGATATGTCCTGTCTCATCAGCAGGATGGACACAGCAGAGGTGGCGGCACAGTGGGATGCAGTTAGAAGGGAATTGCTCTTGGAGTCCTCAACAGTGACTCCGTATCCCATGGCATTAGTTTGCATTTGGGAAAGGAAACCTCCTGCTGATTACCAAGTACCAGCATCTCTCAACTGATGTATCATTACTCCTCCATGCTGACCAACACTTGGAGGAAGCACTGAGGGTAGCATTCTGGGTGGGGTATTTCAATGTTCACCCCCAACAGTATCTCAGCTACAGCATTATTGATCGAGAAGGCTGGGTCCTAAAGGATATAACTGCTAGAGTGGTTCTGCGGCAGGCAGTGAAGGAACCAACAAGAGGAAAATATACACTTGACCACAGCCTTACTAATCTGCCAATTGCAGAAGTATCTGCCTATGACAGTATCGTTAAGAGTGACCACCGCATAGTCATTGTGGAGACAAAGTCACACCTGCACATTGAGAATAACATTCACCATTTTGGGTGGTACTATCACAGTGCGAAATAGGGCAAACTTCGAACAGATCTAACAGCTCAAGTCTGGGTATCCATGAGGTGCTGTGGTTCATCTATAGGAGCGGAATTGTACAGCCACACAACCTCATGACCTGGCATATCCCCCTCGCAACAATTACCATCAATCCAGAGGATCAACATTGGTTCAATGGATGTGCAGGAAGGCAGGAGCAGCACCAGACAAACCTGACAATGAAGTGTCAGCCTGGTGAAGCCACCAAACAGGACTACTCGTGGGCCAAACAGTATAAGCAGTAAGTGATTGACAGAGCTAAGTGATCCCACAAGCAACGGTTCAGATCTAGGCTCTGCAGTCCTTCCACATCTAGTCTAGAAACGTTGGAGACAATTAAACAATTCATTGGAGGAAGAGGTTTCACAAATAACGCCTTACTCCATGATGGAAGAGCCCAGCACTTCAGTGTATAAGATAAGGCTGATGCACTCGTAACAACTTTCAGTCAGAAATGCTGAGTGGATGATCCATTTCAGCCTCCAGTGGTCCTCAGCAATTCAGTTACCAGTCATCAACCAATTCGATTCAGTCCACGCGATATCCAGAAACGGTTGGAAATACTGGATACTCTATGGGGTCCATACTCTGACAACATTCTGGCAATTGTACTAGAAACTTGTGCTCCATACCTTGCCACTCACCTAGCCAATCTGTTTCAATACAGTTACAACAATGGCTTTTCCTGATTATGTGGAAAATTACCCCAAGTATCTCCTGTATATAAAAAGCAGAACAAATCCAATCCGGCCAATTACAACTCCATCAGTCTACTCTCGATCATCAGTAAAGTGGTGGAACGTCTCAGTACTTTTTAGCAGCAACCTGCTCATCAATACCCTGTCAATGACGCCCAGTTTGGGCTCCACCAGGACAACTCAACTCCTGACCTCATTACCTTGGTTCAAACATGGACAAAAGAGATGAATTCCAGAGGTAGGGTGAGAATGATAGCCCTTTAATTCAAGGCTGCATTCGACCTTGTGTGGTATCAAGGTGCTTTAGCAACACTGGATTCAATGGGTATAAGAGGCAAACTCCCCGCTGCTTACAATTATACCTGACACGTAGGAAGATGGTCATGTTTGATGAAGGACAGTCAACTCAGCTCCATGTCTGTAGGAATCCCTCGAGCAGTGAACAGAAACTTCTTCAGGGCTGCTTCATCAATGACCTTCCCTCCATGTTAAGGTCAGAAGTGGGGATGTTCGCCAGTGATTGTACAATGTTCTGCAACATTTGTGGCTCCTCAGATACTGAAGCAGTCCATGTTCAAACGCGACATGATATGGACAGTATCCAGGCTGGCAAGTGGCAAGTAATGTTCAGCCCACACGAATGCCAGACCATGACCATCACCAATAAAATACAAACCAAACACTGCCCCTTGGCATTCAATGGTGTTACTATCACTGAATCCCCCAGTATCAAAGTCCTGGTGGGTAATATTTGCTCAGAACCTCACTGGTATCCCCACATGAACACTGTAACTATAAGAGCAAGTCCGAAGCTAGGAATGCTGCGGCGAGTAACTCACATCCTGATTTCCAAAATTCTGTCCACCATCTACAATACAATATAGGTCAGAAGTGTGACAGAAGACTCCCAGTTTGCCTGGATGAGTGCAGCCCCAACAACACTCCAGAAGCTTTATACCATCCAGGACAAAGCAGCCAGTTTGACTGTCCCTTCATCCACAATGCTCCAACATCAACGCGCAGCAGCAGCAGTGTTTTACTATCCACATGCTGCAATGAAATGATACACCAAAGATCCTCAGAAACCATCTTCCCAATTCACGACCACTTCTATCTAGAAGGACAAGGGCTACAGATGTATGGAAATACCACCATCTTTAGGTTCCCCTCCAAGCCATTCACCATCCTGACTTGGAAATATATCACAGCTCCTTTCACAGTCGCTGGGTCAGAATCCTGGGATTCTCTCCCTAATGGCATTGGAGGTCAACCACAGCAGGTGGACTGCAGTGTCCAACAAGGCAGCTCACCACCACCTTCTCAAGAGCAACTAGGGACAGGCAATAAATGCTGGCCCAGCCAGTGACACCCAGATTGACGAAATACAGAAATAGAAATTAACAGAGGACGGTTGCTGAGGTATCACAGAGATCGGTGTTTGGGGCCCAGCTGTACACAATATCCTTTAAATATTTGGTTGCTGGAATCAGATGCAATACATCCCAGCCTGCTGACAGCACTAATGGATGTGGGATTGTGAGTGGGTGCGGAGGATGTAAAAAAGCACCAAGAAGACGAAAACAAGTGGAGTGAATCCGTAAATACGTGACAGATAGAGAACAATGTGGATAGAGGTGACAGTGTGCCCTTTGGTGGAAATGATAAACTGGAATCCTACAATTTGAAAAGGATTGGTTGAAACACGTTGATTTACAAAGGGCCATATGCTCCTTTTTGTTGTTTCATTCTGCATCAAATCTGAGGTCCCTGCAGTGCAGTGAGTTCTGTAACCAGAAGTCAATACTGGGCATGGCATTGACACGCTGACCAGTGTACACAGACCCACCAAGTGGGGAGCTATAACACGGAAAAGGATCTGCATCTCCTTGTACATATGTCGCTGAAAGCAATATTGCAGAAACAGAGATAGCAGTAAAGAAGAATAATGGTGTGTTGACCTTCATTTCAGGGGGATGTGAGTCCAGGAGAAAGGGTGTCTTACTGCAGCTGTACAGGCCTTTGGAGACATCCCATCTCGAGCATTGTGTAGTATTGTGTGCAGGCTTGGTCTCCTTACCTAATAAAGGATCAACCTGACATTGAGGGAGAGCAGTGAAGGATGACCAGACTGATCTCTGGGATGACGGGCTTGTTGTGGAAGCAGATTTTGGGGCATATTCCATGGGGTTTAGGAAAATGAGTGGAGATCTCCGTGAAATATACAAAACTCTGCCAGGGTGAGACAGATTAAAAGCAGGGATGATATTCCCCTGGCTGGGATGACTAAAGCAAGGAACTACACTATTAGGTAAGGCAGGTCACTCTGCAATGAGATGAGAATAAATGTCTGCACTCACTGACTGGTGACCCTGGGGAATTCACTCGCACCTGGAAACTGAGACACTGATTATAAGTAAGGACTTAGAGACAGTAAAGGGATGGTGGGAGAGCAGGAGTACGGTGTGGAAATGAAGGGCCAACCATCATTATATGGAATTGGTTCGCAAACTCAATGGACCAAACGTACTACTGCATTTCCTATTTTAAATTTTCCCAAGGTTACTCGCAATAACGGATATGTATATCATGTGGGGTAATTGCATTGAGGAGATTTTTTTTTCCATGAACTAGAATGGGGGAGGCTCAATGTGTTGTATGACCTACTCCTTTCCCGCTGTTTCTGTTCAGTCTGTGGGAAAGATCGGTAAATGTTGTCACAAGTTCTCAGATGTAAGGAAGGAGGTCTCTGCAGGGTCGACAGGAATTTGTTCCCATTCCCTTTTCCGACACTGATGCGGAGGCCGGATATTCTGTCCGGTTTCATCCTTTCAGACCTCGGAGTAGTTTGACACAAATGAGTGCCTTGATTGGCCGTTTCAGAGACAATTGAAATGTTTATCACGTGTCAGGGTCTTCGGAGTCAGTTTTAGGCCAGCCCAGGAAATCACGGGAGATTCACTCCCTAAAAGTACATTGGAGAAGGAAGTTCTGTTTACAATCGATATTGACTTCAAGGTCACTGTTACTGACCCCAGATTTTAGATCTCGATATTTTATTAATTGTCTTTAACTTCCACCCGCTGTCAGAGCATTAGCCTGGTTTGGATTAGTCATCCAGTGACATTTCCACAACAGCACCATCTCCACATGGGGACCTGTCAGAGACAACACTGAGCAGGGTATTTCTGTGCTGCATGACAGCTCTGACAAAAACAACTCCCACCAATTTGACTGTCGTGATGGGACTGAGGTGTTGGTAAAATATCAGATTGTAATTATTCCCGTTTTAGGGAACGGGACTTAGCTGAGTAATTTTCAACATTGTTAGGGAGATGTCAGAGTTGGAGCTGGAATGAGAAAGCTCCCCCATAGACATGGCTTGTTGTGCAGCACAAGTCTTCAGTCCTATTGCAGGAATGGTGTCAGGGCCCATTGCCTGTGTCATATCTACTGTGTTCAGCTGTTTCTTCATGTCACGTGCAGCGAATCACATTAGTTGAAGACTGGCATCTGTGATTTTGTGGGCATCATGGCGAGGGTGATGATTATCATCGATTCAACACTTCTGGCAGAAGTTGGTGCAAATAAAACATCCTTCTCTTTTACACTGATGTGCAGGTCTGTTCCATTATTTAGGATGGGGATGTTTGTGGAGCCCTCTCCTCCAGTCATTTGTTTAATCGTCCATCACCATTTATAACTGAATGTGGCAGGACTGCAGGGCTTCGTTCTGATCTGTTGGTCAAGTCAGGTAGCTTTAATGAGTTAGCATCAGGTTAAGGTTCATGTGATTCTGACTCTGACATGTTCCCCCACACTCGTCACTGAGCAATAGATGGTGTTGATGGTAATGGCAGACTGAGGTGTTATCCTGGCAAAAAAGTTACAGGTTGTGGTTGGATGCTGTTCTGCTTCTCCCGCTGCTGTGGTCTAAAGCACTACATGAATACGCAGTTTCCAGCTGCAATATCTGCAATGCAATTCTGCTATCTGTTCCCCAATTCTCACTGAGACCCTTTCACCCATCAGCCCTGCACTCAGTGACCTAACTTGGTTTCTGATGTGGAAATACTTCAATTTTCAAACTCTCATTCTGCTGTGGGTCTGTCTCCCCGGGTCTTGCTTCCAATCTGACACATTCTGCAAAAGTACTTAACTGATCTTAATTCAAATGTTTAATTCACCTGAATCTTTTTCCTTGAGAAATACAATCTTCTGTGTTTAAAGTGATTATTTTTCCTCTGTTTCTTTCCCTAATCATGATTAAGAGCTCTGTAGTGTCAGTGATACCAGAGTTATGTAGTTTCAGAGCCAATGAATTCTCTGGATTCCCAATCATCTTCCCCACATTGTATATATTCTCTTTAGTTTTGATGCCTTATCACTCATGGCTGCCTTCTCCTCCCATGAGTATGTTTCATGTTCTTGGGGTTGCATTTCTTGTATTATCTTCCAAATTCTCCCCAGAACCTTCTCCCATTGCTGCTCCATGGTCTTTCCTGCTCAGCTCCCCTTCCAATTAACTCTGGCCTGCTACGCCCGCATGTCTTTGTAGTTACATTGCTTAATTATAACCACATTACATCTTGAAGAGATGTAAACTAAAAGAATGAGCTTTGAGAGATGGGACACGAAGAATAATTGCTGGAATTCTAAACCAGCTACAAAGGGAGAATGAGAGAGAGAGTATATAGATATGGAGATATGGAAAATGAGAAAACCACATTCTCGAAAGAAGCAGATGAACATCCTCCAATATTTTTGCAATGCCTGTGTGCTGTGGTATTTATACAGTGCACGTACAGCAGAGTATTATCTTCAAATGCTAAGTCTGATGCCAGAATATTTGTCTGCAATGATATGACAGACACTAGCTTTGGAAAGAACCCAGCAGGCCAATATATTGAAATAAGTTGGGACACCAGAATCAAGAATTTGGAGCACACATCCTGGTAAGAATGAGAAATTAGAGTTGGGAATCCCAGAAAAAGAGGGAACGTTGAGAGGGTCAAATAATGTTTTAATATTTTATCAATTTTATACATCATTTGTGACTTATCTGCACACACACACATTGATTAAACAGTATATATACTATCTTTTTTCCACCATTGAAACTGTCCTGTTGTTGTGTTATGAGGATACATGAAGACCAAGTAGTCACCAAAAGACATGACGCACTCTCACTATGTTCCATACATACAGACAAAGAAGGGCACCACTTTGACTGGGACAAAGCACACACACATACTAAGACACGCAAGGACCTTCTTAGAGGAATGGTATTCTAACCAGAAGTCCATCAATAAACTCATCAATTTAGATTCTGTCTACATTCTATTGTTAAAATAACCTGAAATGACATCACCCAATTTAAGAAACATTGTCATGGTGACGAAACTTCTGAAAACATGCCTTCAAGCTCAGTGAGCTAACTTGCATCCATATAAGTGTTTTTTTTTGTTTATTAGTGGAATTTAGCAGTTCTCAGTCGCTCACGTTTTGACAGATTATGGTGTGAGGTGAGCTTTTCTGGGTATGTGGTTTTAATTAACAGAGGGGTTTGACATTGATGTTATAACAGTTTGGGGCCTTGCCATATGGCATTTGGACAGACTTGAACAGATCTGTGATACAACAGATCCTAGCAAATTACAACTCATTGCAATTAGTGACTTTGAGCTTCAAATGAAACCATTGGGAAAATTCGTTTAATTTTGTTACTTGTGGTTGGTTAATTGAAACGTGAGGGAAATGGCTTTTAACATTACTGAAGAGGTTCCCGAATTTTCCAAGGAAATTTAAAAAGACAGAAGGAGGACATTTTTTAGAATTAGCCAATAGGTTGGAATTGGGTTTAACCAGGGAGAAAAGGAAAGCTGAAATTGTAATGGAGTTGGTCAAGCACTTTGATGTATCAGAGAAATAGGCAACTGCAGTAGAGCTATAAAAACTTAAATTGCAAATGTGGCAACTGGAGTTAGAAGATAACTAAAGGGACGGAAACAGAGAGAAAAGAGAAAGAGAAGAGAAAGAAAGAGAGAGGGGAATTGAAATTCAGAAGTTGGGAATTAGGTAAGAAAGTTAAATTAACAGAATGGAGATGAAGGGAGAACGGAGGGATGTATTCAACTAGGTTAGTAACTTGCCATATTTCGGTGAGAAAAATGTCAAAATCTTTTATTATTTCATTTGAAAAAATGACACGGCAGATGACCTGTCCTGTGAACTTGTGGGTAATGCTAGTTCAGACTAATCTGGTGGGCACAGCTAGTGAGGTATGTGCAGCGCTATCAGACGAGGGATCCAGACATTATCAAGATGTCAAATTGCCTATTTTGATTCGTTATGAATTGATACCTGAAGCATATGGACAGAAATTCGGAAAAATAGAGACGGAACCAGGTCAGACTTATACTGAGTTTGAAAGAATTAACCACAGTAATTTTGATAGGTGGGTTATGGCCTTAAAAATGGATAAGACCTGTGAGGCTTGAAGGAAGATTAATCAGCTGGAGAAGTTAAAAGACTCACTTCCAGAGATAGTAAGAATTCATGTGAATGAATAGAAAGTTCAAGAAGTGAAAAGCGCGACAGAAATGGCAGGTAAATATGCATTGTGGCATGTGATGAAATTTAGCTTCTGGCAGGAATTTCATCCTGTGGGGAATAGAAATTGGGAGAAGGGAAGATCACACATTACAAAGCTCATAATAGTTTACCACAGGTGAAGAAAGAAGCCCAAGGGGGTTGAAAGGTGGTGAAAGGCCTCAGGTGGTCTCACTGTAAGGGAGTGGAACACATAGAATTACAGTACTGATGGTTTAAGAAGGGCACATGGAAAAAGTTGTTTTCACTGCAGTTAGCTGGGACACACTGTGCGGGGCGTTAAAGGAAGACACTTTGGGGAAAGATGCGGTAGAAGAGGCTAAGCCAGTGACATTAGTGAAACTGGTAAAGGAAACCCCAAGTGCAGCCGAGGAGCTGCAGAAGATTGCACGGCCTAGGCAAGGGCTGGGTATGGAGGCAGTGCCTGATCTCTGTAAAGAATTCGCCTCTGCAGGTAACGTTTACTCAGAAAGAACAGGGGAGAAGGATAAGAAGGATAAGGAGAAGGATAAGAACAGGCTCTGCTCAGTCTCTAATAGTTGAGAAGTGAGGGTCCAGAAAAGCACAACAGATCAGGCAGTTTCCGAACAGCAGGACTATCGCATATCAGGCAGAAACCCATTGTCCGGAAGGTGGTGGGGGGACAAGGGGGCTGGAAGATAAATATGAGAGTAGTAGCTGGGCTGGTGGGAGGGTCACTGGGAAGGCAATAAGAAGATGTAGGTAGGAGTGATTGTGATTTGTCAGAGGGGAGGGTGGAGTCGATAGGTGGATAGGAAGATGGCCAGTTAGGGCAGTTCAAGAGGGCAGTGCTCGGTTGAACGGTTGGATCTGGGAGAGGTTGGTGGAGGGGAGATTTGGAATTTGGTGAAGTCAACGTTGATACTGTACAGTTTGAGGGTTCCAGCTGTCCTACCACCGATAGGTGTCCTGTCACCCTCCTCTACGACCTATCACCATCACACCCACCTACATCTACTAATTGCCTCCCAAGCTCCCTTTCACCCAGCTCCACCCCCACCCACCCATTTATTTCTCAACCTCCTTCCCCCTCCCTTACGCCCCACTTTCCTAATGAAGGACGTATGCCTGAAACGTCAATGCTCCTGCCCCTCGGATGCTGCCGACATGTTGGACTTTTCCAGCCCCACACTTTTCAACTCTCATCTCCAGCATCTGCCGCCCTCACTTTCTCTCACCCTCTAATTGTAAGAGTTGACAGTTTTTTTTCACTCTTTCTGGCATTATAATCAAGAACGTGATAACTTGTGGAATGGGAACAGAAATTAAGCATTCCCTTGTGTAACATCAGGTTGGAATGCCAAATCAAGATTAGGCAAGTAACAGTGACAGTGAGTAACAGAGTATCTGTTCTAGGAATAGAGCTTGTTCTTGGGAACGA
This sequence comes from Hemiscyllium ocellatum, assembly GCF_020745735.1. Classification (NCBI taxonomy): domain Eukaryota; kingdom Metazoa; phylum Chordata; class Chondrichthyes; order Orectolobiformes; family Hemiscylliidae; genus Hemiscyllium; species Hemiscyllium ocellatum. Next base: position 1,154,627 of record NW_026867935.1, read on the forward strand.
TTTAGCAGGAGGCAAGGTGGGAGAGGCACCCCTTGTGGTGGCGAAGCCAAAGGAAGATGAGGGAATTGGTGAGTTCAAAGAAAATTATCCAGGATATTTTCCAGACTGTGTAGTAACAAGATCCCACTGTCATAAGTTACAGATGGAAGAAGAAATGATCTAAAAAGACAAATGAGTTGATGCTCAGTGAACTGACACCCTGTTTAATGTAACGGTGCAGGAAAAACCTGAACAGGCAGAGGATCAGGCAGAGGTGTTTAGTCCAGAAAGTCTAATGGACTTACAACAGATATATATACACACATTCACACACACAGAAAATGAATCAGAATATATTGTTGAACGTTATTAACTTAAACATAGAATCATAAAATTAAAATGGAGACCCCGATAGGTTACTGCAGAAGGGAAATGCGCCGAAGTGCACCAGATTGTGTTAGCAGTAATGTACAGTGTTACGGGTCGCACATAAACTCTCTGCAGGCGGTCACCTAGGTGTACAGAAGACTCAGGCTAAGGTACAGAAGCATTTCTAATGGCCTGGAATGCACAATGACGCGGTTCATTTTTGTTGTACGTGACATACATACCAAATGGTAGGAAAGTCCCAGGCAGTAATAAAACCAGCACCTTTGTTGTCAATTCTTGCATTCGAGAAACCCTTCATGTGGGTTATGATTAATTGTGTAGCTCCCCTTTCTAAAGTAAAAGTAAAAAACAATATTTGCTGACCATTATGGATGTGTCTCCCAGATTTCCAGAGGCAATTCCATTATTGGAGTGTTAAGGCAAAAATGAAGGTGGAGGGATTGGTAGCTTTATTTACTCGCTGTGGACTGCCCAGAGAGATTTAGTCAGACCAAGGGTCTCAATTTACTGCTCAGCTGTTTTAGGAAGTCATGGATAGCTTAGGCATACAGCACTTCAAATCAAGTGCGTCACATCCTGAATCCCAGGTAGCCTTGGAAAGTTAGCATCAGACACTGAGGACCATGTTAACAGCGTACTGTCAGGATTACCTGAATGGTTGGGATAAAGGTGCCGAATTAAATTGTTTGCCATTAGAGATGCCCCAAATAAATCTACTCACTTTACTTCCTTTGATTTAATATTCGTGCATGAAGTGAGAGGTCCTTAGAAATTAATTAAATATAAATTGACAGGACCAAAGTCGGAGATCTCACACTTGGATTATGTGTCAGAGGTGAGAGAGAGATTGGATGGAGTAGGTGAGTTAGTTAAACAGCACAAGAAGAGGGCACAGTATAGAGTGATGCAGGTGGGAGATAAAAACACTGAAACTTTAACGATTTCCCGTGGGGATGACGTATTTGTTTCGCACCAATGGTAAGAAAACCATTCAAAGCCAGGCCCTTTCAAATTAAAAAAAGTGTGAAGTCAGTTAAACTACCTGGTAAAGATATCGGAGATGACAAAAAAACTTTGTCGAGTATTTCATCTGGATGTATAATGCACCAGCCACATTTAACACTCAAGAATAGAGGGGTGGCCATATGAACAAATTGAGCAACTTATCTGTATGATGTAGTGATCTTCAGCAAGTGATTGAAAGCTCACATGTTACAGTTGGCAGAGCATGTTGAACGATTACAAGAAGCAAACATGGTAATAAATTTAAAGAAAACAGAATTCGCGAAGGCAGTGGTGATGTTCTTGGGACATTACATTGGACATGGAAGGTTGACCCCATGGAGCACAAAAACGAAAGGCTTTGAGGAATTTCCACGACCATCCTCGAAGAAAGAGGTGCTTCGGTTTTTGGAACTGAGTGGATTCTATCGGAAGTTTGTTCAAAACTTCAGCAGCGTCTTGGCAACACTGATGGATTTACTGAAGACGAACACAGAATTGTGGTGGACAGAACAATGCCAGGAGGCATTTGAGAATTTTAAAGCAGGTTTAATCACTACATCAGTTTTAGCTGCACCAAATATTCTGAAACCCTTTGAAGATTGTGTTTGATGCTCGGGATATAGGGGTCAGAGATGTATTGATACAGAAAGAGGATGATGGAATTGAATGGCTGATTGGCTACTTGTCGAAAAAACTCAATATCCAACAGAGAAAAATAGAAAATCTCCATTATTGATAAGAATTATTATGTTCCACTCTGGCCTGACAATATTTTAATGTGTATATGACAAACAAATTGTCGGAGATGGTTGTGGACAACGACAAATCTCTCGCATTTTTTGGAATATTTAAAGACCAGAATATGAGACTATTTCATTGGAGTCTTACCTCACCAACTTTAAACTTACAAAATGTACATGCTGTGGCTCCTATAATGTGATAGCAGATGTGTTTTCGCGGATTTAAAGGAAAAAGTGTAGATAAGTTTTGACTTATTCCAGTGTTGTATTGGTGTGCAGAATTAATATGAATGATGTAACTGAGATTAATACTTTTGTATTTCATAAAATTGTGATTAAGAATTGGAGGAAAAGAAATATAACCATCTTTTCATTCTGCTAGTTCATTTTATTTTCTGAAGCGGGGAGATGTTATGAAGACAAAAAACATGTGAAGACACTTTAAAACAGATCGGGTTTTGCTGAAGAGAAATTAAAGCCACAGATGCCAGCTGAAGGTCACACTGTTGCACATGTCACCATTAGCTGAGAAATGGATTCCTGAGTTTTGGTTGCTGTTTTGACAGCCATTCAAATGTAGCCAAAGTGTTTAAATAACGCTCAGGATACCAGATGCCAACAGAATTTGAATATTATTGTTTGGACACCTAGAAAGCAATCAAATTATGAGAATTATTGTATCATGGGAAGTATATAAAAGCAGTATTTTGAACACTGGAGGGAGAGATTAGATTAGATTACTTACAGTGTGGAAACAGGCCCTTCAGCCCAACAAGCCCACACCGACCCGCCGAAGCGCAACCCACCCATACCCCTACATTTACCCCTTACCTAACACTACGGGCAATTTAGCATGGCCAATTCACCTGACCTGCACATCTTTGGACTGTGGGAGGAAACCGGAGCACCCGGAGGAAACCCACGCAGACACGGGGAGAACGTGCAAACTCCACACAGTCAGTCGCCTGAGGCAGGAATTGAACCCCGGTCTCTGGCGCTGTGAGGCAGCAGTGCTAACCACTGTGCCACCGTGCCGCCCTTTTTTTAATTTTTTAAATTTTTTTTTCCTTTTTTTGGGGAATAATCTTCCCTGCCCACCTCCCTGGGTTTCCTTCCTCACCAGAGATCAGAGGTTTCACTGGTCTCCCCCCAGAGTGAAAGCTCTTGTTCATTACACACCCCCCGCCCCGGGACTTGAACCATCCTCCTTTCCCTGCCCCCAGGATGGAGGCTGGAGAGCTACTGCCATCCAACAGTAGAGCAACTGCTGTAGAGCAGGAGTGCTAACTGGCCATCTCAAACACTCTCTATCAAAGACACATGTTCATGCAAACCTCTTTGCAATAGAAAAATGACCCAGGGAGATCAGCAGCTGAAAGAGTGAACACAGCGGGGAAGAAAGAGACTATGTGGTCTTGAGATTGTAATGTTTAATATGTGGGTTGTTGGAACAGCATATTTTGTACAGAGTTGGAGTCAGGTGGTAAGTAGCTAAGAAAGAGGGGCTTGTATTTGTGAATAGTTGTTGTTTAGTGTTCATTAATAAAGTTAAGAAATACACTTGTTAATCTTTGTATAAATAGTGGAATGTAGGAGATCTGTGTCACTCATATTTTAACAGATTACAAGCTGAGGAGAGCTTTTCTGGGTGTTTGGTTTTAATTAACAGAGGGGTTAACCCTATCCATACCCCTCGTGATCTTATACAGCTCTATAACGACTCCCTCAGTCTCCTACACACTAAAGAAAATGTTCTAGCTTGTCCAACCTCTACCTATAACTCAGACCATTGGGTCCTGGCAACATCTTTGTAAATTTCTTCTGCACTCATTCTAAGTTAATAACATCCTCCCTTTAACACGGTGACAAAACTGAACACAATACTCCAAGTGCGGCCTTACCAAAGCCCTGTGTAACTGCAGCATAAATTCCCATCTTCTATACTCAATATCCTGCCTGATGAAGGCCAGTGTGCCAAATGCCTTCTTCACTGCCCTGTGTACCTGTGACTCCACTCTCAGGGAACCGTGCACCTGAGCATGAAGGTCTCTCTGCCCACTGCACCCCTTAAGGCTCTTCCACTCACCATGAAACCCCTACCTTGATTGGAATTTCCAAAATGCAAGACCTCACGCTTCTATATTAAATTCCATTTCTCGGCCCATTTAAGGTCCTGCTGCAATTTCTGATAATATTCCTCACTGATCATGCTCCCACTTACTTTAGCGTCATCTGCAAATTTATTAATCATACCTTGTACATTCTCAACCAAATCATAGATACCAAACAGCAATGGACCAAGCCTCCAGTCTGACAAACATCCTTCCACTAAACCCTCTGCATCCTACCATCAAGCCAACTGTGTATCCAATTGCACAGTTCCCACGCATTCTACATGTTGTAACCTTCGTGAGCAGCCTGCTATGTGGAAACTTATCAAACGTCCTGGTAACTTCATCAAAGGACTCTAACAAATTTGGGAAGCATGATCTCCCACTCACAAGTCTATGCTGACTGCTCTGAATCAAACCCTGTGTAAGTAATGGGTGCAGTCAATGGTATACTGTCCTTCATTGTAAGATGATTCCAGTACATAAGTAAAGCGATCTGCTGGCTGTTGTAGAGCCCTGCTGAGAGAGCATTAGGGTCACTCTGTATGGATTTGGTCTCCTTTGTAAGGAATGATTCCCGTACCACAGACACGGATGATGGTAACATGAGGGTAGAGTGACTAAGCTGTGTTTAACCTGTAGAGTGTGAGAGACGAAGAAATGGTGAAGCTGAAACACGAGGAGTGGCAGCGGTCTCTTATTTCCAAAACAGACATTGACAGGGAGAGAAATTCCATACTTTACCCAGGATTGGTTGGTTTGATTTATTGTCATGTGTACCTCAGTACAGGGAAACACTTTATTTATGAGGTGTGGAGGCAGATCATAGTAAATATGGCCAGACAGATCATAGGGTGGAAATAGACTTGGACAGAGTAAGGCATACAGGTTACACTGAACAGGACGTGCACTAGACAACATCAACATGAACAAGATCAGCATTATTTGAACATAGAGAGTCCATTCATCAGTCTAACGTGATTTTCCTAAAAGTTTGTATTCCTAAATTAACTCTCCCCACGTTATTATGCAGTCGGTATGTGAACCCGTACTGAGTGTCATGTTGCTCACAATCCCCAACAGCAGCCACAATACCTTCCATCTGAAACAGGTAGCCATTCCCACCAGCTTCCATCCTACACAGAGAACACCAGGCTGGCTTCTCAGAGATGGAAGATGCCTTCTTGTGACTTCACACAAGACATATGGCTTCCCTCCTCACCACTAGAAAACCACGTTAATGTCCCACGTGTGTATCATGACAGACGGAGCTACTAGGAACAACGTGGAGCAGTCTGTCTGTGCAGCCTCTGCTCCACTTGGTCATCATGTTAGAGCATCAGTTAGGAGACAGCGAGGACTGTTGATGCTGAAGATCAGAGTAGACAGTGGTTTGCTGGATAAGCACAACAGGAGAATCGACGTTTCGAGCATAAGCCATTCATCAGGAATCAGGATCAATTACATCATTTGGCCCATTTAAGGTCCTGCTGCAATTTCTGATAATATTCCTCACTGATCATGCTCCCACTTACTCAAATGGGTGGGTCAGCTCTCACAGATTAGGATTTCTGGGTTTTGGTTTCTCAGTAACATCAGAAATTATTGGGGTCTCCACCGAATTGAAAGCTTTAGTGAATGTCACCTGGCAGCTACTCTCTATGGATTTTCTCTTGGTGCTGTTTTTACATCCTGAATAGTAGAAATATTTGTGTCATTCAGTATCTGAATATTCCTTTTTTCCAAGGTCTGTGTTCATGTGATTTTCCAGTATTGGAACAGTTCATTAGTTTTGGTTCATAGATCTATTATTCTGTTAACTTGTCCAATATAATTACGTTATTCTAAAGTCCTCTTTCTTTGGTTTTATTTAATCCATCGTGTTAAAGTAAATGGTGTTATGCTTCACACCAAGTTGTTTGACCAGTCACATTGCATCTAGAACAGACACTTTACATTTTCTTTAAATAAGAAAACATTAGAGTCTCGGCTACTGAATTCAAATATTGTCGAGGGGTTCTGGTGTGGCCCATCACACTAGAATCCTTCTCTTCCTGAGTAACATATTGGAGGCACTGAATGGGCTGTCCCTGTCCTTCTCCAATAGTGTCAATGGGCTGAACGACTTCCTCATATTCCTGTGAAACCACTGTAAGGTGCGGAATGATCTCTTATTTTACTGTGGCAATGTGCAGTGTCAGACAGTCCTTTATATGAATGTTACGGACTCTTTGAAAGCACAAGCCTCAATGGAGTCTGGGTCTTGCTGCACATGGACACAATCCAGTTCAGAAGCTGACGGGCGTTAAATTATTCTGAACATTGTGGAATCCTCAGTGACCATCCCCACTTCGGATCTTATGGTGGGGAGGGTAGGGGCGGGGAGACATTGATGAAGCAGCTGAAGATGTTTGTGAAGAGGAAGATACCCTGAGGATCTCCCACAGAGCTGACCCAGGACTGAGATGATGAACCATATGATGTGCCATATTTGACTCCAAACATTGGAGAGTTTTCTCTGATTCCCATTAAGTTCAGATTTGTGAAGCTCCTTGATGTCAACAGACGTCAACAGAAGCCTTGATATCAGGGCCAGTCATTTTTACCTGACCCCTTGTGTCAACCTTTTTTGTTCATATCAATAGGCCATGGTATAGGAGCAGCAAGGGTTTTCTTCAAACAGGTGGCATTGAATGTCAGGATTTCTCTTCTCAAGAGTGTTCGGGGAGCCAAATGACTCAAAGTATTTAAAGTATTTGTAGATGGATATTGACCTGTCAGAGAGTTGAGGGCGACAATGAATTGGGTATGAAAGAGGATTTGAGACAAAGAGCAGATCAGTCATGATCTTAGTGAAGGGCAAGGCAGGTTTGAGGAGTGAACGACCTGCCCCTGTGTCTGCCCTTGTGACTGCCCCTGCCGCTGTGTCTCACATTCTGTTATTGGAAAGTTAGTGGGTGTAATTTTCATGGATGTTCTGTTACTGAATGTTACCGTCACGGAGACCGGAGGATTTTGTGACCCATCGCTGGATGAGGTATGTGGGCTGTATTCACAGTGAATTTGGATCTACAACATGAGCAACAAATGGAGCACAAGTTTCAGAGAGGGGAAGCTCTGTAAAGAGAGATGAGGGGCTTCTTTCATACCCAGCCTGGGTTTTATAAATACATTTCTCAAATCACCTCAAAGTGTGTGGCACAGACTTGAAGGGCCGAATGATCTCCTCTGTTTCTGTGCACCAGGTTATAGAAGTAAGTAGCCTCTAAATGCTCCTGCATAACAGGATTAATGGGCTGAATGGAACACAGGAACACGGGAGAGAGGGACAGGAGTGGGTCATGAGACACTTTGAGCTTTCTCCACCAGGCACTAAGATTATGGCTGATCAGGTTGTGGTCTCAGCCCCACTTTCCTGTCTGTGTCCCATTATCCATGACTCAGTTCTCTGTCAAATATTTCACTAACGCAACTTTCAATCAATGTGAACATAGAGGCATGATAAACGTCGAGTGAAGAGGATTCGGATTTGAAAGGTACTTTAAGAATTTTTTGTCATCCCTCTTATAGAATCAGAGTCATGCAGAGTAGAAACAGACCCGTTAGTCCAATCTGTTCACTCCGATCACATATCAAATCTGATCCAGTCCCATTTGCCAGATTTGGCCAAAATCCCTCCTCTTTCAGATACTTTTTAAATGCGCGATTGTAACCGCCTTCACCACTACCTCTGACAGCATTTCATGTATACACACCACTCTCTGTGTGAAACATTTATCTTCAGGTCCCTTCTAAATCATTCGCCCTCTCCCCTTCAACCTATGCTCTCCTGTTCTGGGCTCCCCTACCCTGGGGAGCAGAACATGGCTGTTCAGAATATCCATGCTCCTGATGGTTTTATAAACCTTGATAATGTCACCCTTCAGTCTCTGACACTCCAGGGTGAAACACCTCAAACTAATCACCCTCTAGCTAAAGCTCAAACCTCCAGTCTTGGAACATCCATGTAAATCTTTTCTGCAGAAAACTGAGTTGTACGCAATATTCTTAAAGTGGCCTCACCAACATCCTGTAGAGATACAACATCCCACCATAACTCCTATACTCAATGCTCTGACTGATTAAGGCAAATGTGTAAAATGTGTTAAGTACTGCACTGCCTGCGTTCGACTCCACTTTCAAGGAACAATGTACCTGCAGCCCAATGTCCCTTTGTTTCACAACACTCCCCAGGCCCTTAACATTAAGTGTATAATTTCTGCCCTGATTTGCTTTCCCAAAATGTGTAAACTCGTATTTATCTAAATTAAACTTTATCTGTCACACCTTGCCCCTTTGTACCATCTAATTGTGGTCTTGTACTCTGAGATAATCTGCTACACCACCTTTCTGATGTCGTCTATAAACTTACTAACTATGGCCCCAATATCCACATCTAAATCCTTGACATAAATGATGAAATGCAGGGAACTCAGTCCTGATTCTTACAGTACACTGCTGCTCACAAGCCTCCAGTCTGAAAAATGCCCCTCTTTAAAGTCTGGTTGAAGATTTGTAGCTCGGGTGTCCGTTGTTGTGGTTCTGTTCGCCGAGCTGGAAGTTTTTGCTGCAAACGTTTCGTTCCCTGGCTAGGGAACATCATCAGTGCTATTGGAGCCTCCTGTGAAGCGCTGCTTTGATGTTTCTTCCAGTATTTATAGTGGTTTGTTCTTGCCGCTTCCGGGTGTCAGTTTCAGCTGTAGTAGTTTGTACAAACTACAAACAAACACATACAAACTACTACAGCTGAAACTGACACCCGGAAGCGGCAAAAACAAACCACTATAAATACCGGAAGAAACATCAAAGCAGCGCTTCACAGGAGGCTCCAATAGCACTGATGATGTTCCCTAGCCAGGGAACGAAACGTTTGCAGCAAAAACTTCCAGCTCGGCGAACAGAACCACAACAAATACCCCTCTTCCTTCAAGCCACTTGTGATTAACTTCTTCTGTATCCCATGCGACTGAAACTTACTAATCTGTCTACCAATCAGAATGTTGTGAACACCTTGCTGAAGTCCACATGGACAATGTCTACAAACTGCCTTCATCAATCCTCTTTGTCACCTCTTCATAAAACTCAACCAAATTAATGAGGCATGATTTCCCATGCAGAAAGCCACGTTGTCTAACCCCATCAGCGCTTGCCTTCCCAAATGTATGTAAATCCTATCCCTCAGAATCCCCTCCAACAACATACCCACCACTGACATCAGGCTCACCGGTCTATAGTTCCCTGGCTTTTTGGATCACTGTGTCCTTTTCTAGTCCCACTCCTCCACTGCTCACAACAAATGTTAAATTTAACCAGGTCGGTGATATCGGTCTCAGACTGGGTCAGGGTCAGTTTTAGGAACAAGCCAGGCTAGTGTCTTTAATCTGCTCAATAGCACGTTTATGATCCAGAGCAATGTTACTTCAACTATGATGAAAAAACACTGATACACACACACACACTATTTCACGTTGAAAGAACCTTGTCCAAATATTAGTGTAACTAATGACAAAAGGAAAAATTGCGAGATTGTCCAAAATGTTATTCTGCTTCTGAAGATATTCTACTCTCACAGCTGCTAGCAATGGAATTTTATCCTGGGAGAGTTGGATTTGGCTGAATTCCCTTTGTATGAGGCAGTCAGGAGGTTCCAGGTTGGCACAGTGGCTCAGTAGTTCGCACTGTTCCATTACAGCATCAGGGACATGAGTTCAATTCCAGCCTCGGGCGACTATCTGTGTGGAGTTTGCATCTTCTCCCCTTGTCTGCGTGAGCTTCTGATGGGTGCTCCCGTTTCCTGCCAAAGCCCAAAGCTGTAAAATTCAAGTGGATTGGTCAAATAGTTCAGTGATTTCTACTTTAGGTGCACCAGTCAGTGGTAACTGTAAGGGCATGGGAAGGTTACTCTTTGGAGGGTTAGTATTGACTTGTTGGGCCGAATGGATTCTATAAAAATAAGAATGGTAACAATAACAGGAAAGTCTTGTTTTAGCTCGTACACGTTACTGTGATGAGGAATAATGAAGGAGAGAGAGTGGAATAGGCCGTTTCTTCTCGGGCAGATCACACTTTCTCCCTCTCTGAGTTGAATCACACAATAATGTCATTCTCTCCCAAACTGGACCATGTGAAGTCTCCTTGTACATTGTCCAAACTTTGCGTCCATCACGTTCCCTGTTGCATGTTGGTGCATCATTGCTGCTGTCATACACAGAGCCATACCCTGAGCAGAAAATTGCTTCGGTCGATTTGAAGATATGTTTATATGTCACTGCGTCATTAAAAAATAAAATGTTTAATGTATCCAGAATACATAGAACATAGCACAGTCCAGCACAGAACAGGCCCGTCAGCCCACGATGTTGTGCCGACCACTGATCCTCATGTATGCACCCTCAAATTTCTGTGATCATATGCATATCCAGCAGTCTCTTAAATGTCCTCAATGACCTTGCTTCCACAATTACTGCTGGCAATGGATTCCATGCTCTCACAACTCTCTGGGTAAAGAACCCGCCTCTGACATCCCCTCTATACTTTCCTCCAACCAGCTTAAAACTATGACCCCTCGTGTTAGCCGTTTCTGCCTTGGATAACAGTCTCTGGCTATCAACTCTATCTATGCCTCTCATAATCTTGAATACCTCAATTAGGTCCCCTCTCCTCCTCCTTTTCTCCAATGAAAGAAGTCTGAGCGCAGTCAACCGCTCCTCATAAAATAAGCCCGCCAGTCCAGGCAGCATCCTGGTAAACCTCCTCTGAACACTCTTCAAAGCAGCCACATCTTTCCTATAATAGGGTGACCAGAACTGGACGCAGTATTCCAAGTGCGTTCGAACCAAAGTTTTATAGAGCTGCACCAAGATCTCACGACTCTTAAACTCAATTCCCCTGTTAATGAAAGCCAAAACACCATATGCTTTCTTAACAACCCTGTACACTTGGGTGGCCATTTTAAAGGATCTATGCACCTGCACACCAAGATCTCTCTGTTCCTTCACACTGCCAAGAATCCTATCCTTAATCCTGTACTCAGCTTTCAAATTCGACCTTTCAAAATGCATCACATCGCCTTTATCCAGGTTGAACTCTATCTGCAACAGCCCTCTATACTGTCAACGACACCTCCAACCTTTGTGTCATCTGCAAACTTGATGACCCATCCTCCAATCCCCTCATCTAAGTCATTTAAAAAAATTACAAACAGTAGAGGCCCAAGAACAGAGCCCTGTGGAACACCACTCACCACTGACTTCCAGGCAGAATATTTTCCTTCTACTACCACTCGCTGTCTTCTGCTGGCCAGCCAATTCTGTATCCAGACAGCTAACACAGATACCGGTGTTAAAATGAATGTTTTGTTTTAACAAATACAGAAATTGCTGGAAAAGCTCGGCAGGTCTGTCAGCATCCAGATGCCTTTTACATGATTCAGTTATACCAGCCTCCACCACTTCCTCTGGCAGCTCATTCCATACACACACCACCATCTGTGTGAAAAGGTGTCCCTTCAGCCTCTTCAGAATCCTTCCCCTCTCACTTTCCACCAATATCCTCGAGTTTTGGACGCCCCTAACCTGGGGAAAAACCTTGACTACAAACCCTATCAATGACCATTCTGATTTTATAAACCTTTCCTGCTGCGAAATGTGACTTCAAGCAACATGAATGGCTGTACTTGCAATAATCCCGGGCCGAAATGCTGAACTTCAACACCGACACCTGTTCTTTCTCCATCAAGTCACAATTCTAAAACCAGTTTCATCAGTTTGTTCAGATATATTAGGAGACATTTCTGTGGGATTTACAACTAGACCTTTGTGCCCGGAGGTAGGGACACTCAGCAATACCCATAAAGCTGTAACATTATTCTCCTGTGTGTTTGTCCATCAGCCTGTTATGACATGCTGAGACATACCTCTGCAACAGGCAGGACATGAATCCACACCTTCTGGTCCAGAGCTAGGAACACTACCAAACAATTTCAGGAATTGGAATCAAACCCAGAGCCATGACTCAGAGGCAGGGACACTACCCACTACACTACTATACCCAGATTTTGGGTCACATTTTAAGAGGCAGCGTTCAGCTCGGTGTGGATTTATTATAATCAGGTTACCATTACTGAACTACAAGTAAAAAGTGAGGACTGCAGATGCTGGAGATCAGAGCTGAAAATGTGTTGTTGGTTAAAGCGCAGCAGGTCAGTCAGCATCCAACGACGTTTCGGGCAAAAGCCCTTCATCAGGAATGAGGAAAGTGTGTCCAGCAGGCTAAGATAAAAGGTAGGGAGGAGGGACTTGGGGGAGGGGCGATGGAGATGTGATAGGTGGAAGGAGGTCAAGGTGAGGGTGATAGGCCGGAGTGGGGTGGGGGCGGAGGGCGGTGCTGAGTTCGAGGGAATCGACTGAGACAAGGTGGGGGGAAGGGAAATGAGAAAACTGGAGAAATCTGAGTTCACAAAACATTTTGTTTTGTTAAACAAGTGCAAGATCGAAATTAACTATGAACATCTTTAATCCCTAATATCTGTCGTCTGCAATATTAGAGAAAGGAATCCTGCAGACATACTCTGCCCAATGAAGGGTCTCAAATAGATATTTATTACTGAACACCAGACACGGAGAAATACCATAATTTCGAGTCACAAAACATCGATCAGTATAACCCAACTCTCACGTGTGTCTGCCCTCTGCCTAAAACCATGAAATGATACCACGCCACTGATTACTGTCCAGCCTCTCCTCCCAACTGACAGTGTCTGCAATCTGTCCATCCTCCCCCTTTGTGAAAATCAAGGCCGGAGTGTGCAGGCCTCCTGGAGGGGGAGGGGCATTTTTAAATTAAACGGGGAAGGTGAGGAGGTGGTAATATCACTCACTGGCCGAGGCGTGGCTGATGGAGTTTAGTTTGGAATAATGCGAGGTATTGGATTTGGTAAATCAAATAAGAGTAGGACTTATACAATTAAACGTAGGGCCTTTGGCAGTGTTGTAGGACAGAGCCCAAGGCCGTCAGGTAGTATTCTTTAAAAGTTGCATCTCATATAGATAATGTGATTAAGAAGGTGTTTTGCACACTTGTCTTCAATGGACCTTTGAGTATCGGAATTGGGACGGCATGTTGTGGTTGTACAGGACATTGGTGAGACCTCATCTGGAATACTGTGTCCAGTCTGGGCACTCTGCCCGCTCATTCCATAGGCACACGACCCTCTGGGTGACAAAGCTGCCCCTTAGGTCACTTTTAAATTTTCCACTCTTACCTTACAACTGCGTCCTCTAAGTTTGGTCTCCACTACCCTTATAAAATACATTGACTATTCACTTTGATATCATTGCCCTTGATATTATTAAGCTGGAGAGGGTTCAGAAGAGTTTAACCTGGATGTTGCTGGAAATGGGGGGATTGAGCTATAAGGAGAGGCTAGGTAGGTTGGGACTTTTTTCACTAGAGAATATGAGATGGAGGGGTAACTTTGCAGAGGTTTATAAAATAGTGAGGGGTACATATAAGCTGAAGGGCTGATGTCTTTTCCCTAGAGTTGGGGATTCAAAACTGAGGGATATTTTAAGGTGCGGGGAAAAAAGATTTACAAATGGCAGGAGAGGTAATTATTTTAGACAGAAGCTGGCTTGTGTGTGGAATGAACTTCCAGAGGAAGTGGTGAAAACAGGGACAGTTCCAACGTTTAAAGAACATTTAGATCAGTACATGGATAAGACATCAGTTTGGATGGTGCTGTGAGCAGCTGCCCTCTCTCTCCCCCTCTCTGAATGTATCCCTGTTGGTTTTCACCCTCTGCCGATGCCGGTGCAGTGGCGTGTGGAGGCCAGCAGAGGGAGGCATTGCATCACTTTCAGCATCACAGAGACTGCCAGACCTGCCCCACACAGAGACACACAGATACACACACAGCAGTTGTTAGGACACAGCATAGATCACATCTGGTAATTTAAACTAAACATAAATAAATGCTCAATTCGCCTCGTAAACTGTTAAATATGAGTGAGAGAGAATTCCCAAATTCCACTGTTTAAATAAAAACAACAATGTGTTTTTTTAACACTGAAAGTGAACTGAAAGACCCTCTGTCTCTTAACTGCTTATAACCCGACTCCAGCTCTACAGCAATATATTGTTTCTGGGTCTGCCATCCTCTCATACCACAGGTATTTCTAAGCTCTCAGTTCAGAACAGCATTCACTCTCTCTTAAAGGTACAGTACACAATTTCAACTTCATCCCATTATATCCTGATGAATATTGATAAGTGGAACCTATCCGGATTTCTCTTGCTCTGTGGTTTGTCAATATTTCATCTACTCTGTCTTATATATGTCAGGATTTTTGTTGCTCCATTGACAGTATGTCATTATTCGACTCTGTCCGTGGGAATATATCAGTATTTCACTTTCTCACACTACTGTGTGTGGGGCATGATTTCAGTTGTTTCATGGGGAGTGTGACATTATGACAATCTTAATGTTTGTAAATGGTACCAAACCTGAAAGAATTGTAAAATCTATGGAGGACAGTGGAACTCTAACAGGACAGTGACACGCTGGTAGACGGGGATCAGTGCAGAGCAGTGTGAGGTGATGCAATTTGGTATGAAAGATAAAGAAAGACAGTTTAAAACAGGCTGTGCCGTTATAAAGGGGCTGCAGGAACAGAGAGCGCTACGTGTATATGAGCAGGAGCTTTGTTCAGGGGTATGTGCTATAACAGATATACCGTGAGTGTGAGGGAGCAGAGAGAATACAATGACCCTTATCCTGACAGAGTGGGGAAGGTTATTGATGCTTGTCCTGTATTGTTGGACATTTCTTCAGACTGCAGATACTACACTGAGCTGGGTGGGGAGCTCAGACCATACTCGGTGGGTCTGCTGGTGTGGCTTCCTCTGGGAAAAGAATGGTCACTCTCTGTACTAGCCCATTCACCAGGAGCTCCGTGTCCCTGTCGACAAACCGTGTTGTAATTGCCCCTTATCTGCCATGCTCGTGGTAAACTGTACAGGGCATTTCCAAACTGAGAAAGCTCAACTGTGTGCCCATTGGCCTTTCAAAGATGGCACCAATGCCAGGAGTCGGGAATATCCAGGTGCACCCGGGCGACCGTGAGTCCCTCCAGCCATGATGGGTGGGAGAATCGGGCTGGTACTGAATGAGAGGGACACCGTGGGGTGGGCGGGGTAGTTAATGAGGTGAGTCTGATAGGATAGCACCTGGAATCTAGCTTGGCCTCGTACAGATAATCTCTCTGTCACACTCAATGAAAATGGCACTGAGGCAAATTATTGTTAGAATCAACCCAGTGAGTCATAGATTCTGATGAAACTTCTCCCATTTACAAAGCTGTAGAACAAATGCTCATCCAAAACTCCCCATCATTTCACCTCACACCAATCTCCCTTTTCCCATCTTTCCTGGGAAGACGGGCTCATGCTACAGGATGCTATCGAAGTGTCGACATTTCAGCATTCCGAAACCTGGGAACACATCCGTCCATGTCACTGTCTCTCAGTCTCCTCCTCTATGTCTATACCCCAAAACCCTCCCATGTGGTGATATTTAAACTGATTCCCCCGCCATCTCTCTCTGGCAGTGATGTTCAGACCCACAGCACCCCTTGTCATTGCACAATGGAGATATGGAGCTGGAAATGGGTGTGAGCTGAACGTCTTGTCACTTCCAGCATGGGCTGCAAGTTTCCCATCACTGGTCAGGGATCTAACACAGTGTTACTGAGCAATGCACTGGGGTGGGGAACACAGCCCTACATGCTGGGAGGGTAACTGTTCCTGGTTTACAGATCAATGCACTGGGGTGGGGTACACAGTCTTACATGCTGGGAGGGTAACTGTTCCTGGTTTACAGATCAATGCACTGGGGTGGGGTACACAGTCCTACATGTTGGGAGGGTAACTGCTCCTGGGTTACAGATCAATGCACTGGGGTGGTGTACACAGTCCTACATGCTGGGAGGGTAACTGTTCCTGGTTTACAGATCAATGCACTGGGTGGGGTACACAGTCCTACATGCTGGGAGGGTAACTGCTCCTGGGTTACAGATCAATGCACTGGGGTGGTGTACACAGTCCTACTTGCTGGGAGGGTAACTGTTCCTGGTTTACAGATCAATGCATTGGGGTGGGGTACACAGTCCTACATGCTGGGAGGGTAACTGCTCCTGGGTTACAGATCAATGCACTGGGGTGGTGTACACAGTCCTACATGCTGGGAGGGTAACTGCTCCTGGGTTACAGATCAATGCACCAGTTATCACTGCACAGGTCTCTGTGCTGGTCAGACTGTCTGGTTGAGGTTTATAGATAATGCAATGATGTGGTTAGTGCAGCTCCCCGTGCTGGATGGATATGAAGCCTGTGCACAGTACATCATGTTGGTGGGGTGGATGGGGGAAAAGGTGATGGACAGGTCACAGAGCTCCCCGGAACGTTCTGTCCCCGACATTCTATAACTGACATTCCCCGGAATGTTCTGTCCCCGACATTCTATAACTGACATTCCCCGGAATGTTCTGTCCCCAAAATTCTATAACTGACACTCCCCGGAACGTTCTGTCCCCGACATTCTATAACTGCCATTCACCGGAACGTTCTGTCCCTGACATTCTATAACTGCCATTCCCCGGAACGTTCTGTCCCTGACGTTGTTTGTTTGTGAACGGCCGGACGTCAGTGAATTGAACAAACGATAAGATCCCGAGGGAAGAGATCCAGTTCCAGGGAGAAGGAGACACTGTTCCGAAGGCCCCTCAGGCAGTTAAAGGGGGGAATACGTTTTCCCTGCGTTTACATTTCTTAACGACACAGGATCGACCACAATTTAGACCAAAATACAGAAATTCCCAAACTCCGTTTGTCTTCAGGAAACTGGGAGAGAATCCTTCAGGACAGGAACGTTTCCATTCTCCGTATTAGGAACTGGGAAGGAGTGACCTGTGTCTGCTTTCGAGTGATCGAGTGTGTGGGAATGTTCTAGAAACCATCTGTCCTTATGAATGTGTCTCTGTGTGTTTGGGGAGGGAGGGTTTCTTGTGGTTGATGTCACATTTTTGTCAGTAATTCCGACCTTCCCATTTGTTATTCCAGCTCCAATTATTTTAATAAATCCCTGAACACAGGGACACATTTGAAAATCTCACTGGGTCCCCGATCAAACGGGTCCCTTTGCCTCCAGGCTGATGGATAATGGGTTTGTTTTCCTTCCTCACAGTTAACGTAGTGACCATCTACGTCCTGCTTTATAAAGATTGTGGATTGTCTCCATGTGTCAGACGTTACCTGGGGGCCATGGCAGCGGCGGATCTCCTGGTCATTATCCTCGATCTGATCCTGAGACACATTCCCATTGTTTATTGGGAACAGTTTTATTTTCTGTGGTACTATGTCCCCGTGTGTAATATCCACGCCGTCCTGCTTTATGCAGCCACTGACTGCTCGGTCTGGTTCACCGTCACTTTCACCTTTGATCGGTTTGTGGCCATATGTTGCCAGAAGCTGAAAAGTAAATATTGCAGTGAGAAAACGGCGGCTGTGGTTCTGGGAGCAGTGACTGTGCTGAGCTGTTTAAAGAACATTTCCTGGTATTTTATGCTCACGACTCGGTATTTGCTGGGGAACCTCCCCTGGTTTTGTGATGTAACAGACGCTGTTGGAGTCTCCAGTGTCTGGGTCACAATCGAGTTCCTCCACCACATTCTAACCCCGGGTGTCCCATTTCTCCTGATTCTGCTGCTCAATGTTCTCACCGTCAGACACATTTTAGTGACCAGCAGAGCCCGCAGGAGACTCCGCGCTCACACCAATGGGGTCGCTCAGTCTGACACTGAAATGAGAAACCGAAAAAAATCCATCATTTTACTGTTTGTGATCTCAGCCAATTTCATCCTGTTATGGTCAACGTTAATGCTGTTTTCTATATGGTTCCGGATGTGGGATATTGGGTATCGGTCTGTGTATCTCCATAGCTTTGTGCAGGAATTGGGCTTCATGCTGCAGCTCCTCAGTTGCTGCACAAACACCGCGATTTATGCCGTGACCCAGACTAAGTTCAGGCAGCAGCTGAAGAATGTGCTGAAATATCCCTTCACCCAAATCCACCCATCCATCAAATTCCATCATTAATCACACCATCCGGGATTTTCTCATTTCAGTTCAGTGTTTCAACGATGGAGCAGCCTGTCGCTATGGTAACAGACTGAGGGGAGCGCTGGTTTGTCCATCCTTATCCCACAGGGGGGTTACAGGGAAACATTTCAATGTTTCTCACAACTCAGGGGCCAGTGAGAAAAGGCACCATCCCACTGACTGTATCCATCACTTCCATTTGTAACCAATAAAAATGCTGATGACAGCGTGCCGAGCAGCAGAGGGACCGATGTTGTTGCGTGTCTTTGTGTTGGAGAAGCTGAGCTGGAGAGAGACAGACTCAGCCCCAAGTCCTGGTCCCCAGGGAAGGGGAGGGCACCGCGCCCGGAGCTCAGGAGCTGGGTTTAACTCCCACTGTCCCCCCCAACCCCCTTTCCAACCTGGCGTCCCCATTTCATCTCCCCCACTCTTACTCCACATTTCTCCCTCTCTCTCCCTGCACACTCACTCTTTCTCACAACCTCCCCCTTTCACTCTCCCTCCTTCTCCCTCTCACACCAACCGCCCCAACCCCGATTCCTCCACCTGCCTCCACTCTTCACTTTCCCCTCACCCTCACACTCTTTGTCCTGCCCGTCTCTGCCTCCTCCAGCAGTTCCATCTCTACCCCATCTCACCCCCACTCCCCCACCATACGCAGCCCCACGACCAACCACACCCCACCTTCAGTCTCGGGGTCAGAGGGAGAGGGAAGGAGCAGGGAGAAAGAGTGTGACTGAGAGAGGGGGATGGAGGGACAGGAGGGAGAGAGATTCAATCAGAGAGAAACGGAGGGACGTGGGCAGAGAGAGAGACACCGATTGAGGGCGCTTGAGAGTGAGAGAAAGTGGAGAGAGTGAAGGAGCAGGGAGAAGAGGGGGGAAAGTGAGAGATAGGGTGAGAGAGGGTAGGGCGAGAGAGGAGAGGGTGAGGGCGAGATAGTGTAGGGCAAGGGGGAAGGGCGAGAGAGAGGAAGGCGAGAAGGGATGGCAAGGGAACGGAGGAAAGACGGGGAGGGCGAGACGGAGAGAGAGGGAAGGGAGGGTGAGAGAGGGGGAGCGAGGGGAATGAAGAGAGGGAGGGGAGTGTGAGGGAGGGGAGGGCGAGAGAGAGGAGGGTGAGGGAGGAGATTGAAGGGAGGGCGAGATGGAGGGAGAGGGCGAGAGAGGAGAAGGAGGAAGGGGAGGGCGAGAGAGGGGAGGGCGAGAGAAGGGAGGTAGGGAGGGGAGCAAGAGAGCGAGGAGGGGGTGAGAGGGAGAGGGTGGGGACGGAAGGGAGGGGAAGAGGGGAGAAGGAGGGAGGGGAGGGCGAGAGAGGGAGGGGAGGGGAGGAAAGGCAGGGAGGGTGAGAGGGAGAGAGAGGGCGAGAGAGGTAAGGGAGGGAGGGGACGGGAGGGCGAGAGAGGGGGAGGGCGAGAGAGGGGGAGAGGGAGGGGAGGGCGAGAGGGAAGGATTGGGCGATAGAGGGGGGGGAGGGAGGGAGGGGAGGGGGAGAGAGGGGGAGGGTGAGAGAGGGGGAGAGGGAGGGGAGGGAAGGGAGGGCGAGAAGGGAGAAGGAGGGAGGGGAGGGCGAGAGAGGGAGTGGAGGGGAGGGCGAGAGAGGGAAGGGA